>NW_011888882.1:2630049-2678696 GCF_000151845.1 Pteropus vampyrus
TATATATATATTTCCCATGGAACCTACATCCTTGACCATTTTTTTTTTATTTTCTTTCCCCAACATTTATTATACAATATCATAAGTTAGTTTGCATTCTCTGGTTGTTTCAAAATTCCCTAATTGCATTATTAATTTCCCAAGGGCTAAAACTCCTCAGGATCTTTTTTGGAACCCCTCATAAACCTAGTAGAATAGCCAGAAATGCGTTGGTGCTCAGTAATTTTTAATGAATGAATGAATAGATCAATCAGTCAATCCTAGTATATACCTTTTGTATGGAGAAAGTCTTCACATAGCATATATGGAGACATAATTGCAGGAAAACAATTTCTAACTACGACCCATTGCTGTAGTCTCTCCATGGGTTTCTATTTTGAGTTTCAATAAGAAGCAAACAAGCTTATCTTGAAAGGAGGATTGGATTTATTTTTAATAAGAAAGGCTGAATTGGAAGCTTGCATTTTTCCCCAAAATTTAATAATAGCACAAGTAAAGCCTTACACTCCTCAGCCATCCTTATTTCAGTTATGAGTACGATGTTTCTAGGTAAACTTCTGTCATGATATAAAGGCAAGACTCCATATCGCCAAACCTGTTTAAATTTATAGAGAGCTAGGAGGGGTTACATAGCAGGGGCATTCAGTCTGAGCATGTTTTCAGAATTGGTCAGTCAAATTCAGGATGGGGCAGGGAATTTGAAAGGAAACAGCAAGTTACTCAGGTTCACTGTCCTTGAACCTGCGAGATCCTGGTAATTACCACTGATAACCTCAGTAAGTAAAGAAACAGCTTAAAACATGTAAGTAAAATATGTCATTGTTATACCCCAAATTATAACTTACTAAACTGAGATTTTAATTTCTACATCCGTCTTGTTATTCTGAAGCAGAACCTTCGATGTACTAGATGCCCTGCTGGTAAATCTCACATTGCTCAGTTGTTCATTTTGTCAGTATTTTTTTAATGATTAACAACAACAAATAAATATACCTATGCACACACATACATCTATAATACATGCATTCTAATTTCTTTTAGCAGTTGCCTAGCAGGTTCTGTCTAGTTAGTATCTTTCTCCTGGTTTAGTATTTGATCTTATAACGCGGGCCAGGAAAAGGAAAGAAAGTTTTGCTAAATACCAGTTACACCATGAACATTGTCAAGGTTGGTACGAGGTCTGTTCTTCATGTGGCATCACTTAATCCCACCCCTGCTTGGCTCTGTGACAATCAACAGAGCCTATAAGAGATGACTGCTGATGAGTCCCTTTGTATCCCCGTCTCTCAGGCTGCAGAAGTCCTGAAGGTTGATGGAGGGCCATGCTATTCAAACAGCAGGCGTGGCTGAGACAGAAGATCCTAGTGCTGGGAAGCCTTGCCGTTGGGAGTCTCCTGTATCTAGTTGCCAGAGTTGGGAGCTTGGATAGGTAGGTGATTAAACACTTACTTAAGCCCATGTGGCTTTAAGTGTTTCTTGATTTAAACTTCCTCAGGACATAATTTTAAATCTATCCCTTTGTTTTCCTCCTTCAAAATTCCCAAGAAACATGCTTTTCTGCAGTATTGATTTTGATTTATTGAGCCTTTAATAAAAAGAGATCCAAGTTGCTCAAACCAAGGTGTTCGTCAAGATCAATTTATATTCTGTGTGCATTAACATTTGTTTTCAGAAAAGGGATAAAGCCGTGAACAGTAAAAAATTTCATTTTTCTACAGCTCATTGTGGTCAGCGTGCATCTGGTTGTTGACCTCCAGCAAAACAGTGATATATTTATGTATCTTCATTTTGAAATTTATGAGTGAACAATTAATGTGCGACCAGGAGAGTTAAAATTATTTTGAGCCTGTAAAGGAGTTCATCATGTTTGGAATCCACTTCCCTGGAAAGATGGCTCCCAGGCCTGGGGAGTTTTAACTATGCTAATTAGGTCTGAATGTAGCAGACAGGGAGGCTGTCACTCAGAGTAATTGCCCAGAAAGCAATGGAAAATCCTTGGAGAGGAAATTTACAGAACTTGGAGTTGGCTCTAAATAAGCAAATAGTTGAGAGGTGCTAGACCTTCAGAAGTCCCAGCAATAACATCTGGCTTCACATTTAAATACCTCTGGGCTGTCCCACATCTGGTATGATTGTTAAAGACAGAGAAGTGAATTTCTGAAATGTGATGCTTCCTTCTTTACCCTTTAAAATTAACTGTTGTACTGAAAAAACTGAAGTATGTTCTCCTTGCATTCCCATTTTCTGTGAAAATGACGTCACATTTTAAAATGAAACATCTTCCTTAAAATTTTCCTTTTCTAATCTGTAGATCTTATACCTGGGATATTTAACAAATAATATATCAATAGTCTTTATTTTCTTTCAGCTAGTGTCAATTTTGACTGGTAAAGTGAACCCTTGGGATGCTTTTCAATTCAAAAGTCCTGAGTAAACTTTCCACTCACTAGTCGCTAAATACGGGAAATGGTATAATCCAGAGTTTATCACTGACTTCAAGCAGTTTCCTAGAAATAGTGCTTAGTTATTAGTGAAAAGCCTTGAGGTGGTACTATTGTCTTATGTCCATAAAGGAACTTTTCTGTCAAGTTCTTCCTAATGTCTTTAGTTAGCTTTCAATGCATTTGTTATTTAGCGGATGATTCTTTTTATTTTTAACCTGTCTACAGTCTCTTATAGCTTTTATAAGAAATTGGATTGCTTGGTAGGCTTTCTCACAAGTTCTCAGTTGAGGGTTTGAGCAGATTATGTTTGAAACCGACACATGCTTTCTTAGGCCTATCCTTTAGTAGCTGAAGCTCCCGCCCTCTCTGTGGGAGGCTGAGCTCGGATACTTCTCCTGTCCCTTCCAATCCTAGGACTCCATATTTTTTAGTCTAAAGCTTGTGCTCAGAATTCACTCTTCAGGAAGTAAAAGTTAGGTGATATTTTCACCTTATTTTGAGTTAGGGAGTTCAAAAAGCAATTGTTCTGCAGGATATGAGCTACCAGGTAGAAGGTGGAAAGAGGAAGGAAAAAGGAAAAAGAAAGAAGTGGTCATTTCTAGAGGTAGGGAAATTCCTTTCCAGGTCGAAAGGGCAGAGACTGTTTCTGCCTCTCTCAGCCAGGGTTCCTTGAGAGAATTAAGTCCTACAGAGAAGGATTTGATGGACTATTTCTTCAATTCTCCCAAGGATGGCACTAGCATCGTTCTAAATGCATGGGAGAGAAGTCCATCAATTACATTAAGTGAACACCTCAGGGAATTAGCATTTAATTCTCCCACGAAGAGCTAAAACAAGAATTTATGATAACCCAGTCAATGTCACAATTAAAAACATATTTCACTATGTACGTGTTGCTACATAGTGAAATATCTTCCATTTAGAGCTCTAGCATTAACCCCATTAACAAATTTATAAAAACAAAGTTCATGTTTCTCTAAAATATTAACTGTGGTAAACCTTGTTTTTTTAATAGTATGTTATATTTCCACATTTTCTATAGTGAGCATGAGTTGTTTTTAAAATCATAAAAATCAAGCACCACAAAGAAAGTAAAATATATTTATATTTGTATATGTTTATGTTTCCATAAGCAATAGGATAGATAGCTGTTTAAAACAGAATACAGGCCAAGCCCTTTTTCTCAGTGCTACAGAATGCCTTGGCATGACCTTGAGGTTTCTCTTTTCTCCCTTTAATTATAAACATTAAGGAAGATAAGAAAGATACAATAGAGTCTCTTGGGAAAAGCAAGAGAGAACCTCATTGCCACAGAGGAGGGAACAAACTCCAAATTATTAGGATAACTAGAATCCTCAGTTGAAGGAATTGGTTTAACAGCCATTTCACTAATATACCCTTTACCAAGATGGCTAAAATGCCTATCAGATACACTTACAAAAGAAATTATAACGAATTTCAGTTTGGTTCCAGACTATAACCAAACTCAATTTAATGACCATATATATTGGCCAGGCCAAATTAAAGTCACTGTAGTCTAATATTGTGATATTACCTTTCTGAGAAAAGCAGTGATGTTTGTTAATTATTTAAGTCAGTGTTGTGGAAATCCTCTTTTTTGGCTCCATCTATTGCATCTCTTCCTTCATGAGCTCGAGTCCCTGACTTAAATGGACTTGGCAATGATGAGCTGAGGTTTTAGGCCCTGCCAAGGTCTTGTTTCTGTCTGGTCCCAGGTGTGGTAGGTGATACACAGCACTTGCCAATGGCACTGAGTTTGTTCCTATATGCAGACCTCTTTAGAAAGAAAGAAAAAGAAAGGCAGAATATAGTACTTTTCTAGCTGCCCACAAGGCTAATGGCAGGAATTCTGATAAAATAAAAAGGTCAGCAAGTGCTAGTTTGGGAATTTTTTAAGTTGCAAATAGCCAATAGCCAAGGGCAGATGCAAATAGCCAAGGGCAGAGACTGGGACCTCTTTTCAGATTGTATCTCAAAGATTTTTAAGAACCATGTGAGTGCTGCTGAGCTGCAAGGAAATAATAGCACACAAAACCCAAAAGACTGGCCTCCTACCTGCCCTTCAGTCTCCCAGCCAAAGATTATAATCTCCTACCTTTCACGTTTTCTAAATGATATTAACTGGTGAGCTGTTAAAAGGCCATTAGCATGGCGTGTGTCACTTGTCGGTCCTGTACTGTGAACATAAGTACATGCCGTAGTCAATTAAGTGCTTAGTGAATAAAAATTTTAAGGAGCACTAATAAAAAAAATCTCATCAATTATATGTGCTCCATTTAATACAGTGTTGCTTAAAATAAAATTTCTCAAACATATGTTCATTATGGATTACATCAGGCTGGGAAACAGAGGTTTTATTTATGTATTTAATGTCTTACTCTGACTGGGGAAGCAGAAAAATGAGGAGTTAGTTGCAGTGAGCTTCTTAAAGCATCTCTCTGTTGCTTGCAGGCTGCAGCCCATTTGCCCCATTGAAGGCCGTTTCGGAGCCCACGGGCAGGCTGAATTTCCTCTTCGTGCCCTGCAGTTTAAGCGTGGCCTACTGCATGAGTTCCGGAAGGGCAATGCTTCCAAGGAGCAGGTTCGCCTTCATGACCTGGTCCAGCAGCTCCCCAAGGCCATTATCATTGGGGTGAGGAAAGGAGGCACAAGGGCCCTGCTTGAGATGCTGAACCTCCATCCGGCAGTGGTCAAAGCCTCTCAAGAAATCCACTTTTTTGACAATGATGAGAATTATGCCAAGGGTATTGAGTGGTATAGGAAAAAGATGCCTTTTTCCTACCCTCAGCAAATCACAATTGAAAAGAGCCCAGCATATTTTATCACAGAGGAGGTTCCGGAAAGGATTTACAAAATGAACTCATCCATCAAGTTGTTGATCATTGTCAGGGAGCCAACCACAAGAGCTATTTCTGATTACACTCAGGTGCTAGAGGGGAAAGAGAGGAAGAATAAAACCTATTACAAGTTCGAGAAGCTGGCAATAGACCCTAATACCTGTGAAGTGAACACAAAATACAAGGCGGTAAGAACCAGCATCTACACCAAACATCTGGAAAGGTGGTTGAAATACTTTCCAATTGAGCAATTTCACGTTGTCGATGGAGATCGCCTCATCACGGAACCTCTGCCAGAACTTCAGCTCGTAGAGAAGTTTCTAAATCTTCCCCCAAGAATAAGTCAGTACAATTTATATTTCAATGCTACAAGAGGGTTTTACTGCTTGCGATTTAACATTATCTTTAATAAGTGCCTGGCTGGCAGCAAGGGGCGCATTCATCCAGAGGTGGACCCCTCTGTCATTACCAAATTGCGCAAATTCTTTCACCCTTTTAATCAAAAATTTTACCAGATCACTGGAAGGACACTGAACTGGCCCTAAAATAGTAAGTCATACAACACTATGTGTTGTGCCTGGAGACATGCAGTGCCTCCTCTAGATTAAAATATGCACTTTTCCGAGATACGACTATCCGAGTCATTTTTCCATGTATACTTGTACATACTCAGTGTGTGACCAAATATAAGATCAGTTCTTTTTCTACTGAAAATTTACAAAAAAAAAAAAAAAACCATTTGCTATCTGCATAGTTGCATCTTCTAAGCTATTTACTAAAAGAAGAGGTGGTGGTATTAGGGGAAAGTGACTTCAGCTATTCTCAAAGTCTTCCTTTGAGTCAGAATTTGTCACCCACCATTTTCATAGATTTAAGCCAAAAGATGTATGTGTGAAAATGTACCAATGGCTATGAAGCTTCAGGAAGTAGAGGATTCAGTTATGCATTCATTTCTAAGGAAAAGCTGGCTCTTTAATTCAGATGCTGAATTGGTGCCATGAAAACAGAAAATACTATTTTCTTATGATTTAAAAGAATGTCTTATCTCATAAAATTGACATTGTTTCCAAAGTTCCTGTGGTGATTTTGCACTATTCTTTTCTTATACAGACCATGGTATCACTTGTAGGATGTCAATCACACATTAGAAAGTCACTTCCCATGATCTATGTCAACAAAGAGAAATGTCATGTACATAATGTATATTGTTGTAAATACTGGTTTCACACTAAGTAATTCTATTTTGTAAACTGAATATGGCTATTTAATTTATTGTGAAAATTAAATTTATTGTGGTATTTAAAAATGGAATGGATTAAAATTACTCTATGTGCAACTTTTTTTTTTACTCATTTTGTTTTACGTCTCCCCTGCGGGATCCCAAAATCGAAGCTGTTTATGTGCATATGAGAACACCTGGAAACATGCACTTCTGCATTGGCTTCCTGTACCCTTGTGAAAATGTATTTATGATGTGAGGTTGAGTATATTAAAAAAAAAAAATCAACCCTCTGGAAATCTGTTCTAATAGTCACCTCAAAGAATACTAGTGCCGCTCTGCCATAACTTTATAACAATTAATTTACTTGCAGTTGCTGCTGTGCCAAGAGAGAGACAAGAAATATTTTAATATAGTCAAGAAATAGAAGAATCACAATTTTATTTGAACCTCTAATCAGAGTCAGACCAGTAGAGAAATTGAATAAAATAAGATTAGAAAACTTGTGTGTCCTCTGACTAAAAGCTGCTGATGCTTCAAAAATGAATGCAAACTCTCAGAACTCCCTCTTTGAGATGAAAATATTATCAGTCTGCTCAGAGATGATCAAATTGCATAGTGTTGTTATTACTTACATAAACATATGGCTCATATTTCCATCCAGAGAAATTAATGCTAAATTGGGTGCTTGCTAACATCAAATACACTATATTATGCTTAAATATAATTCAGAAAGCTGTGGAAAGAGGTATCGATGACAAAAAAAAAAAAATGGATTTTTTCCAATCACGGTTGCTTATCCAGTGGGAGATGTTTGAGAGAGTTTAGTTCAACATTACATTGAGAGTGCCTAGAGAAATCAGCAAATTACAATGGATTCCCTTTTGATTATAATAAGTGTTAATTTTCTCCATGAGTTGTTTATCCTGTCCAGTGATTTGATGGTGAACTTTTACAAATAAAAAGCCCTTTTCCCTCCAGTGCTGGTATACATTGCTTCTCAGGCCTCAGCCTTGGTAATCATCTCTGCAGTTTCAATTAGCGGTGATGCTATTCTCTCAGCATGGGCCAAGCCTGACACCAGCACACGCTGACAGGCTGGCCTCTCGCTCATTGCGCAATGACTCCGGAGTGAGTCTCAGGTCTAAATGTCAATCACTGTTCCCTTAAGCCATGAATGAAATCAAGCTTAAGGAATCTGTCATCAGATTTCCCTGTGCCTCAACTCTCAGCTAACCATCAGAAGAAACTCTTTGAATACTACACTGAAGGTCATAATCACATATTATCATTAATTTTATTATAACTATTCCGAAAGCACTATACAGCTAATAACCTTTATACCAGTGGCTGTCAAATTATGCCCCAGTGGAACACTAATGTTTCAAAAACTCAGCTTAGGTATTCCACCAGTAAAATGGAATCTTTTTCTAGACTCATAGAAGAATTTTAATTTCATTAAAATAGTGAATAGGAGTTTCTAGATGATAATCTTTTATATTCCCAATTTTTCTTAAACTTCACTACTGCTGCTAACGGTGTATTTCAGAGTTTATACTGAGTCTATTTGACATGAGCTGACTTTTATAATTTGACATTTTTAGCTCAGTAAGCCAGATATTTCTTCATTGCATTCAGAAAACAGTGCTGTAATTTCCAGTTGCCCCTCTTCCTAAATAAGTTTGAGAATTGTTTTAAGCCTTCCAGCCTCCGCTCAGAGACTTAAAACAGGAAGTCTGGTCTGGGAGGATGGTTTTGGAGGCAGGTTTCATTTAACTGTGAAAAAAAAAAAAAAAAAGCCACGGCCCCTGCTGATTGAGCTAGATCAAAATAAAAATCCTATGACTTAATAGCATACTTCCACTGAAGGTTTTTAACCTCCTTGTTTAGAAATATGTTTCCTGTTGTCATCAAACAGGCAACAGACCTCCAGAGAAATCTTCAGCTCATTACAGTAACTCCACTAGGGCTCTCTTTAATAAGTTATTCCTTTTACATCATGAAAACTTTGTGTTCCTTCCAGAGGTTTGGTGGCACCATATGGCTTTGTGAAACAGTTCTAGCTGCAAAGAGAAAAAAATTGTTTAAGCAATGGTGAAGTTTCTACTGGATTGTAAAGCTGAAACTGCACCACTTCAAAAGCCAAGGATTCCAATTATAATTATACTAACAGGAACTAAAATCTCAAGGGAGTGAGA
This sequence comes from Pteropus vampyrus, assembly GCF_000151845.1. NCBI lineage: Eukaryota > Metazoa > Chordata > Mammalia > Chiroptera > Pteropodidae > Pteropus > Pteropus vampyrus. The sequence continues at coordinate 2,638,769 of NW_011888882.1, forward strand.
GAGACTAGAGAACAGAGACAAAGGCATGTTCATACCTCAAAATCACATCTGATCTTAGATTCGGTACCTTTTATGTTGATGGACCAGCAAGAATAGTCATTCATTGCCAGTCTACTAAAGTTGATGGAGCCTTATAAGAGCACTACTTGGGGGGCTGTACCTGGTACAAGGGCCCTGCTGGAAGACAAGCTCGAGGACCTGTGGAAAGCACTATCTGGGCCCCTGGAGCTGTGTTGCTGCTAAGGGAAGATGGGAACTAAGGACAAGTGCAGTCCTAATTCCAGCCCTGCCAATAAGCTTTTGCTTTGTCTAATTAGCAGTTTGCTAAATACAATTCTCTTACTAAGCCTAATTTGAGAATTTTCCAGGGATGGAAAATCTCAAATGATCATAAGCAGTGTGTTCCTGATGAAGTTTTTTATACTTTTTCTGCATACTCAGCAGCCATTTTTCACAAAGGAGAATCGTCTACAGTCTAAGCAAAAAAGAAAACCTTTCTGAAAACATTCACTCTAAAAACGACTAAATACAGCAAAATCTTAGCAATGTAGGCTAACAAGGTAACAATATAGACAATTTTAAAGCAAGTTCATTGCAATTATTCCCTACTAGACAATGTGCCAAACTATACTAACAATATATTGAAAAATATCTAATTGCATCTGTTTTACTAAATAAAAGTATCTTCCCTGGCTTTTTTCCCCCGAAATTGGTGTTACTCAAGTATTTCAAAAACAGTCTGTCTTCTTAAGTAAGTTATTCAGCCCCCCTAGTATCTGTTTATCAATTGTTATAGCTAGTGCAAAGATAAATTTAGGCCCAAATATGAACATTTGGTAAGGTTCTAATAAATGGTGCCTTACTACATAGCTCACAAAAACAATTTCTTTATTTTGTGCACTTTTAAAGATTTCTTTCCAATTACATTTTATTGTACCTTTTAGGAATGAGTGTGCCACTTCATAATGATTAGAAATGGATCGGGGAGTTGAAAAGGCAGAATTTAATGGATAGCAATATATATTTCTCATAGAAAACACTTGATTGTTATTCTAAGAACAAACGTCTGTTATTTAAACGCAGCTCAGTTGAAAAGCAATACCCTTCGGTCATAGCAGCAGCATGCTTGCTACTTTATTGGGTACGTTCCATCACTTCTAAATTTGTGAACTATATCAGTCTCCAGGTCTGGCTGAGCTGTTGGTAAAAGGGTTTATTGTTTCTAAAAATACATGTCCTCTCCCTTTAAAAACAGTCCACCACGAAGGTGAGTTGCTCCCAGTAGATTGATAACATCATTTAAAAGAACTGGCTTACCACTAGCTCACCTCCAGCATTTCTAAATGCACACAAATCTGCTTTGCATTTCTTTCCCTTTAATGACACCAGAGAAGAATCTTTGAAGCCAACAGAAAAACTTCCTGTTTCTTTGGTAAGGTCACACTGAAAGTCACCTAAAAGTATGGTCTCAGAGTGTAAAATGACTTGTAATTGCTGCATGTCAGGTCATCTAACATTAAGTCCTGTAAATAAATTTAATACAAACTCTTTAAGGTAAAACCTTCTAACAACACCAGATGACAATATCACCACACCAAGCAGAATTGATAGTATGAGTGAGTCAAAGTTCAGAAGCCAGAAGAAGGAATGACTAACTCAGCTTGTAGGAGTCAGGAGGACTTCAGTGAAATGATGCTTGAACTAAGCATAAGAAGATGATTGCATCTCACAATGCAGACAAGCAGGAAAAGTACACTCCAGGATGAGAGAAACAGCAGAGAGAAAGCATGAAGTATGAAAGAAACTAGGAATGGATGGTAGGTAATATGTAAGAGAAGATGAAAAATAAAAATGAAAACCCTATCAGAGCTTCTCAGGCCTTAAGCAAATCCTACATAGTTGGCATACCCCATCATCCATGATGGGTACCTAAGCCAGGCCTGCCTTCTTGGGTCTGTACCTAGCTGTTCCCTAGACGCTAAGTGTTTAAGAATGGAGAAGGGATGATGAAGTTATTATTCAAAAAAGTTTTATTTCAAACAGTTAGTGCCCACAGAATTATAGTTTTCCTTCCCACCCCTCTTTATGTTTTGGTTCTCTCACTTCTTTTCCTGGCCAGTAGCTTTGCTGCAGCTGATGGGATCCTTCATACCTGGGTTGTTTTTTTTCCCCAGGATTAGGCAAAGGTGTCTTTTTAAAGCCAGCTCTTTGCATATGCAGACCATGGAAGAGTCATATTGTCCTACTGCCATGAGCCACTCACTACAGGTCTACCTGTCCTGATATGATATCAGGAGACATGGGAATGAGAAGAAAACTGAACACAACATTCTCCCGCAACTAAGGTAAAATAATAGTGTTTTTAAGAGTGTCCAGGGAATAGTATTTGTTTCATTGAAAATAAAGCTTAATTTTCTGTGAGGAATGGACAAGTCAATTCATCTCTTTGGGCTTGAGCTTCCTATTAAATAAAATAGGAAAATCAGAATAGGGGATGTTTTAAGTTCTACCAATAGGACATTGCACCAATAGATGAAAGTGATTATTGGAGCATTCCTTGTGACGTTAAACATCACAGAATCAGGGTCTGAAGGTGGAGGAATAAGGAGGAGTAAGACTCAATGTACTCTGCTGCTCTCACGCGCAGGATCACTCCAAAAACCTTTGTGTCTATGGTTTTGTGTGTAGGAGATATTCTTTGTCACCATTCCCTTACAACTGAACTGTTCTTCAGTTCAACCTATTCTTGGTTTTGACTTCCCTTCACCTGTTCCCTCCTGAATTGATTAACTTTTGCTGTATAACCAACTATCCACAAACATCTTATTTAGCTCATGATTATGTTGCTTATTTGGGCCGTTCCAGTCTGGCCTGCCTTGGCTCTACTCTGCTGGCCTCCTCATGCACCTGTGGTTTCTGGTGAATCACCTGGTAATTAGTTGTTATAAAGTGTCCTCTCTTAAATGTTGGGTGACTTGCACTGCTACTTGGTTAGTGCCACTTGCTAATGCTGGCTATTGGCTAAGTGAGAACAGTGTCTGGGCCATGTGTGTCTGTCTCATCATTTAGTAAACTCACCTAGTAGTCAGAGGGGTATAAAGAGTAGCAAAAAAGGACAAGTATGAATGTGCAAACACTTTTCAACCATCTACTTGCATTATGTTTACTATTTCTCATTGACCAAAGTATGTCAAATGGCCAAACCCAAGGTCCACGTGAGAGAGGACTACATGAGAGTATGAATTCAGACAAGGAAATCATTGTGGCTATTTTTGCAAATAATCTACCACAGCTCTCAACCTTGATTCTATCATGATGAAAATTATAACAATTATAGTAATAATTCACTAAGCTACTTCATTTTTCTCAATTTCTAAAGAAACATGTAATGATAATAAGAAGAGCGGTTGGCAGAATAATGTCCTCTTCAAAGATATCACATCCCAATCTCAGGAATCTGTGCATATGTTACCTCAGTTAACAAAAGGGACTTTGCAGATATGATGAAGTGAAGATCTTGAGATGGGGGACGTTTCCTGGATTATCTAGATGGGCCATATGTAACCACAAGGGTCTTAAAGGTAGAAACGGAAGCAGAAGAGGACATTTGGAGAAATGTTGGTAATGGAAGAATATGCTGAGACTTTGGGGACTTTCAGAGAGATGTTGAATTGCTAGCTTTGAAGATGGAGGAAGGGGGGCCATAAGTCAAGGAATATAGGAGCCTTTAGAAGCCAAAAAAAAGCAAGGAAATGGATTTTCCCTGGATCATCCAGACAAGAATGTAGTCCTGCCAACACCTTAATTTTAACCCAGTGAGACTTTTATTGGATTTCTAAGCTTGCAGATAATATGAGATAATGATAACATGAAATAATATGTGATAATGTGAGATAATAAGTTTGTGATGTTCTAAGCCATTAAATCTGTGCCAGTTTGTAACAGCAGTCATAGCAAATGAATACAAGAAATAATGGGAAATGGGGTGCTTACAAAATGCTGTTGTGTTTAATCAGCATTATTGATGGCTGTTGCCTTATCACCCTTTGATGATGCTCCCTCGTCGTCAAAGGGTCATAGGACAACAGCCATCAATCACAAAGGGAATTCCCAGACAAAGCAAGCAGAATCCTGAAGGAAAGGGGCACCCTTGCAAGTTCCCAAAGGTAGATGCAGGCTGTGACCCTCAAGGAGACAACTCCCTGGTGACAGAAACACAGAACAAGCCTCATTTCTTCTGGGACAACTCCACTGACGCTCAAAGGGTAAATAAACAGCCGCAATGGTATATTGCAGGTAAGTTTATGGTGAGATATAAATGACGTGACATTTTTTAATATCTTTAACATTATGGTTTTTGCTTTGAAAAGAGAAAACTTTTCCAATCTCCTTACAAGTACATAGAATCTAGCCTCGATGCAGAAAATCTTAAAGCCCCCAAAAATGGGAGCCAGGAGCTTTGGTCTTATCCCAGACTGGTCCCAAGATCGCCTCCAAATGCCCTCAAAAACTGTCCTATGGGGAAAAATAAAGACCTGAATTTTGTCTCTTGGGCTTAATGAAATTCAGAGTCATTTATTGATCACCTAGTATATCCCTAGCTTCTGAAAGATCTATCAAATAATTACTAAAGGTCACTAGAAAGGCAGAGTTTGAGTTGTGACCGGAATATAGCGCTCCAGAATTCCAGCCTAGGGCCCCTATCAAGCCAAGTTTCTAAATGGTTCTATTTATTATTTATGTCCACTTACTTTCTAAAAGGATTTGAGGTGGCAATTTTCTAATTAAAATTTGTTTCTAATCTCTTTCTAATCTTGTTTTATTGGCTGCATTTCAACCCTCTTGTGTTTAATGAACCTTGAATAGTAATGTGTATTGAATCTGTATAAAAATATGAATTATCATTAAAATGAAAATGTACACACATTTAATACACATGTAATATGTATGGACATATTTGGATTTCTAAGCCACTGAAAGAAGTTAATGATAATGGTTCATTATGGAACTAATCAAAACCATTCTTTTGTTAGCGATTACCTGTCAAGTTTGCACAGCTGCCTTTTAAAAATTACACCCGAAGGTGTCGCAGTCCAACCAAAGTGAATACACATTAAAAAACTCAATAAATTAATATTTCAAGATAACATCAATCAATCTGGAAACAAATACTTTGATAAAAGAATATGCTTGCCTAATTAAAGTGTCACTACATAGAGTATAAAAAGTTTTAATGGTTAAAAAAAAAAAAGTTTTGCTAATTCCAGGATATTTAAGATATTTACATGGCAAGTATAAACTTGCCTCTACAGTGTCTAGATGCACACGGACACGTGTTTGCGCGTGTGCGGTCGTCATAGTTCGGTAACAATGTCTCATCCCCACATGATAATCACCTTACTTTTGAGCTTGACCATCACCACAAGTCTTCCCACTTTGGAATTGTATCAGGTGACTCTGAAAGCACAATTAAATGTAAAGATAAACTTAAAAACAAAGTGTTTACTTGGCATGATTATCTGCGTCTACTGTATTTGAGGCATTAATATAAAAATAGTGTGAAATTAGTTAATAGACAAACCCAAGCCTAAAACTCTGAGACCATGGTATTAATAACTCTCGCTATGATCCTGAAATATCTCTGCAAAGGGAGCAGACATCACTGAGTATTATCTGTGTTTATATCCACAGACTAACCAGCTGAATTCGGCCACATAAACCCATATTTTGGATGGAGTTTGTTGAAATTTGTCAAGTTATTGTTTACTGTGTGACCATTCTCAAAAAGTTACTTCATCTTTTTCAATTTCTCCTTCAAACAATTGTCTTTGAAATATTTGGATAAAGAACTTAAAATTCTTCATGTGAAATTAATTCTTTTTTTAATCTCTTTGGCTGGCTCATGCCCCACGTAGGTCCTGGGTCCTGCAACATGCTCCCAAAGGAGTCCCAGGAGTCTAGGGCTTCTTAGGTCCGCTGACACACAAGCCAGCCATTACCACATGGCAGCTCTTCGATGTGTCCCTTTCAGTGCCACAGACAACTCTGCGGGGCACTGCGGCTTCTCCAGGTACTGCTACAGCCTCCATATCCCCAAAGGCCTATGACAATGCATGTGTGTGGGGTGGGGATGGGAGGGTATCCTTTCTCTCCCTAGATTTTACTTCCTTTAAAAAAGTACCCAAACTATCCATGGAAATATCAACAAAGCAGCTCTTTCTGCTTCTTTATTCAAAATCCACCATATCCATAGGGCCAGGCTGGATCAGAAGACAAATCTGGGTATTAGACACCATGTTAAACTCAGAATCTCATGATAGGTGTTCAGTAAATGTTTGTGGATTGAATGAATGAATCACTCTTTCATTATGAGGACGAAGGTTTCACAGATGGATTAAACATGTCTGCCTGTCTCTTTCTTTTCTTAGAATGTGTTCTCTACCAGGAGATTCTGAGGTCCTTTTTGCAAACAGTCCTCTGGTGACCAACCCACCAAACAGTCGAACATTTCCCCCAGGAGCGGACACAGTGCAGGCTTTCACTGGGCTCCTGAATGCCCATTATACTTTTAATGTATTATAAGATACAAATGCTAATAAATAAGGGCTAGCTTCAAACTCTGCTCTACAAAGACCTTCTCATGACAGATACCAGTATGATGGTTCAAATCACTTCGCTCCTTTATACCCCATAATATAGAACAGTGAGTCAGCAGATGTCAATTTCTATTTATGTAAGAGTCCTGGCCTCTCAATAACATGGACCCCTAAATTTTCTCTATTACACTGTTAAATTTTTTGCTTAATTAAGCATTAATTAAAATTGTGAATTTCAAAAAACAGTGAACAAAACTAATTGCCACTTTCATCGTACTAAACCATGCTCTGAATATCATTGTTTAGGGTTTTATAATATTAAAGGTGAATAGCTTAGTTCATTGATGGTACAGAAGTACAGCTCATTGTTGTTAATTATACTCGACTTCTATCTCTTTTGTATATTAATACATCTTAGCCTGAAAAAGTACAGATACAATATGGTAGACTCAAAGAGAAGTAGATAATTCATAGGTCATGAGAACTGTAAAAATAACAGGGATGTACATATTCACGCTCCAATCTAGAGAAAGAGAAACACCCATTTTTATTTGCTTTGACACATTCAGGAAATTATTTAGTATTAATTAAAAAATGATTAAAGCTAGTTGCTTGATTAAGGCTCTGTATGTACAAATGAAATAACCAGATTATGGGTGATCCACTTATTTCTACTCTCTAATGGTAGAAATACCTGCAAATTGAAATTGTCATTCCATGTGTCTAGTTGATTATTGCATCTCAATTGATTGGTTATATCATGTAGACACAGACAAATCTTTTAGGAACATGCTTTGATGCATGAATGATTTTGTAAAATTCACTAAATGAAGAGGCAGTGGCTGCGAACAGATGAAAAATCTGGACCTGAAAATCCACCCGAAGCTATAGAGTTACATCTATCAGGGCATGATGGATAATATGGTTAATGTCTACGCACTGAGCTGTTTATTTCAGAACCTCACAGGTGATTCTGGCAGAGACTCAAAAGAAATGTTTATTACAGTTTCTACCCCTCACATTACAGACAGGCAGTCCAGGTTGAGAGCCACTATTATCTACTCTAAACTGTAGGCGTTGACTTTATTGTCTTAGTAAATATATTATAACTAAGAGAATGGTATCTTTAACATTTCTTTTGTTTGGTAGGCAACTTTAGGACAAGTATTATGTCATACACCCTCCTATCCCATTCAGACCCTAGACTCACACTTTATACCACAGTAAATGATTTTTAAAAATTGCAAATAAAAAAAATTAACTATTTATTTATTTAAATAATATCAACAAGAATCTCTAAGTTCATTGTTTATTGAAAATAGCTAAATAGCTTCTGATGTACAATACCACTCAGAGACCACAAAATACAGATAATTTTAGATATATTTATTTAGTGTAGGAAGCCCAAGGAGGGCCATTTACTCCAAAATTCACAGTGACTACAAGATCAAAGTTAGACTAGTGACATTACCTCCCAGTGAGATTAGACTGCAGTCCCCAAGAAACTCTGACACATATTTTGACATATTTAATTTTTTAATACACCCAAAACCTCAGAAAATGGTGGTAGTCCCCTTGACGTCTGAGAGGCACCAATGTCACACATCTGGACCTACACCCATTCACAGCAGGATTGGCACGATGGAGCTGTCCCTTTAATGTATTCGCTTTGCTTGTTCTTGTCAGTTTGGTTGAGAAACAATAGCATAGGATCCACAGGTCTGTGCGAGAATGCGCTTTTGAACAGAGGAAGTGCAAACAGGAGATAAAGTGCAGAAACGCTAATCCATATTCCCATGGATATGCTCTGATTTCAACATCCCTTCCAAAAAACATAGCTTCTGAAATAAGTTACCATACTCCAAGAGGAATTAAGCTTGAAAGGTAACAGAACTTCAAAAGCCAAATTGAAAAGACCAGACCTGAGGCTGTGAAGGGCATTCAGACGAGAGAAGGGTTTTAACTTGGCTTTCAAAGCATGTTCTCCCTCCTCTTTGAAAGTTTCTTACACCTTCGGAGTTGCTGAAGATTTTCCCACCTGTGACGTCGTTCATTGGAAAACCATGAAATAACAAAAATCTCTCTCCAAGTAGAATGGAGCAGGGCAGAGGGGGCAATATGAAAGTAAATTAAAGTAAGTTGCTGCTTGTTCTACTTATTTTTGAGCCTAACAAGGCATCTCCAAGAAAGTTATCTTATCTGACTACAAAATAGCAGGATGCACAATCTACTGTGAGTGGAACTGAGGCCCCAAGTATGACCCCAACAGGAAGCAGAAGTCTTGATAGGTTGCAAGAAATGTGTCTCTATGACTCATTTTCCAGGAATGGCCAAAAAAAAAAAGAAGAAGGGAAAAATAGGAAATACAAATAAAAGGTGTAAATACATGTTTCAACACTTAAATTTGTGCCTTTTTCAGGCTACTGTCTTTACCCAGAATCCCCTGTTGCCCTACACTTAACTGGGTAACCTCTGTTGACCCCTCAAGGCTCAATTGAGCATCATTCCAATTACTACTATCTGCCAGGTTCAGTGCTAGGCACAAGGAACATGAAAGTGCATGATACCCTCAAGGAGGTGTGCCACACTACCAGTGGGCACAACAAACAACGAACAAGGGAAGCGATTATCCTAAGCTCATTGCTTGGCTGCCTGGCACAAAGAATGAAACAGTGCACAATATAAGATGCTTACCCCAAACAGCTGTGCATCAGACTCAGTGCTGACCACATGGAAAACAACAATGCACAAGAGACCTACACACAAGGAGCTGAGAGCAGGCTGAGTACTGAATGCAAGGAACTGGATAGTATATGATGTAAGGTGCCTGTCCACAAGAAGCTGAGGCTCAGAACTGGGCACAAGAAGCACAATAGCGTAGAATAGACTGTGCTTCCCTGGAGGGAACAGGAGTCCAGGCTCAGTGCTGAACACAAGAAATGCAGCAGTGCACAATCCAAGGTCCCTACTTATAGTATATGTGTGCTAGGCTCAATATGGGTAAAATGAGCATGGCAATGCACAATGCAATGTGTCTAACCTCAAGGAACTGCCTTCCTTGAATGCCTGGGCCTGTTCATTGCTTCTACATCCCCCATTTACACACTGATTAACATCGTAACTCTTGAGCGAAATACTTTCAGTGTCTATTTCCTCCATGGACTATAAGCATATGGAGGGCATCAATTATAATTTGTGTTCATGTTCCCAATACTAAGCACAGTGACCTCAAAAAAACAAAACTACTACCACTAGTGACAACATAGGACATAGGTGGCACTGAAACAAATTACTAAGTTTCAGCTCCTATGTCATCAAGGTTTCAGGGAAACATTTTCTTTGCTATATTCTAGTTAGTATTTTTGCATCAATATTGATATTGGTCTGTAGTTCTCTCGCTTTGTATCATCTTTATCTAGCTTACATATCGGTGCTAAACTTGTTTCATTAAAGGAGTTAGGAAGTTTTCCTGTCGTAGAAAGGTGTCAGAACATTTTTTCTATGATGAGTTGATAATACATGATAGTAAATATTTTAAGATCTGAGATCCATATAGTCTCTGTTGCGACAACTTAACTTTGCACAAAAGCAGCCATAGACAGTAAGGAAACAGCGGGCATGACTGTGTGTGACAGTCCAATTAAACTTTATGTATAAAAACAGATGGCAGTGAACCAGATTTGACTGTGGGCCTTGGTTTGCTGCCACCTCCTCTGGGATAATTTATAGAGCATGAGGACCGTGTGGTCTTTGAAGGTTTAGTAGCAGTGCCCCTGTCCCTGATCTTAGTGGAAAAGACTCTGGTGTCTTCTCATTAAATAAGAGCATAAGATGTTACAGGTTCATTATATATCTTCCTTGCCCTAATTCTGGAATGACCCACTTCTCCAAGGAACCAGTAACATACGGTTTTATTATAGAGGTTCTATAGTATGTTTTAATGTCTGTTAGAGTTCATTTCCCTTTGTAATTTTACTTTTTAAATATTTTTTCACAGAATATTCCCTGGCCCAGCCAACCACAGAAAGAGAGAGAATACTAAGAGGATATGTGACCCAGAGGCAGATTTGCCCACAGAGACAGGGGCCAGGAAGAAGAGGCCCAGTCCAATAGACCTAATGTGTTTGCTAGTAGCTTGAATGTGCACTGTTATGGCCATGGGTCCTGGCATATCCTCAGGCTGCTCAAAAAGGCTGAGTCTGATACCAGTCACAGAAGGCTCTGACAACAGGGAATCCAGGTGCAAGGGAAAACCTGAGACCTACTCATGCTGGGTGGCATCAGGCAGCAAGGATCTGCTCCAGGCAGGTTTGATGTCCCTGCAGAGAAAAGTTGGCCTAGCAAGGCCAAAGCAAAGGCCTAACTGTAGAGGCTCAGGTTTCCAAAACTGGGATGCCAGCAAAGGTGGCAAGGGAGACCCCCTTGGCAGAGCTGCCAGGCATCTGAGCAGAAGATTGAGACCCAGAATAAGGCCCAAGATGAGTTACCAAACTCAGAGCTCAGGGCAGAGCTGGATGAGGACTAAGTGGGATTTAGGCTGAACTCCAAATGTCAAGCTAGAGCTCCTATGTCCTCAGGCCCAATGTCCTCACTACTTACAGAGCCTCCAAGTGGAGTTAATTACTCTGGCTTTGTAGAAAGGAAGAAGAGAGACCTTGGAAATCATCAAGGTCAAACATGGGACTTTGAATCTGGGGATTGTTCCTAATTAGCCAAATGACCTTGGGCAGGCCACTTTGCTTTTCTAATCTACCAAAAGAATTGAATGAGATTGTGTCTAAGGCTCCTTCCACTTCGAGGAGTCTAATTAATTACCTAATTAAGAGCAATGGGACTTAAAACTTCACCAGCACTTTCTGTGTGTCATAAACTCTGCCAGACACTTGATTTATATTTTGGGGAAGAAAACTAATATTTTTTGTTACCAGTGGTATGTTGGTAAGTGTTTAACGACCAGCTCTCTTGGGAGTGGGGTCAGAGTAGCATTTGCTACTCTGATTTGCAGCATTTGCCAATATCTGTGGTACAAATACTTCCATCACTACCACCAAGTAGCCATTGAGTACAGAGATGGGAAGAAATGTGCAGTGGGACACCATTATATAGTATTACTATCTCACAAATACAATAGATACAAATAGCCTCAGAGCTTAGGTAATAATAAAATGATCAGAAAGTAATGTTTTCAGCATATGCTACATTTATTTCTATATAATTTATTTGCTTGTAAGTATTTATAATTTTTTAATAATTCCTGTGTTTAACAACTGGCTTTCAAAATTTCTGATAATTTATCAATCAATTCTTAAGAGCTGGTGTGGGCCACTTGCAACACACTACTGATTATTACTTATTGCCTACCGGGTGCCATGATTGTCATTTTAGATACATTGTTTCATTAATCATCACTGTGACCTTCTGAAACAGTTATTATTTTAAAAATGTATAAAAGGTTAAATAACTTGCCTGGAATCACACAGCTAAACTATGGTTGTTTGATCTCCACCCTCCAAATCCCTATATTCTTCTTGTACCACACTGTTACTCATACTGCAAAATTTTTATTTTAAACTGTTTTATTCTTTAAGAGAATAGTGTTCCATTTAAGCTGAGGTCCTCTGAATTCAGTGAGTTTGTGAACATTGACATTTGCTTGAGGTCCTTGCCTCCAAGTCATTTTGGTTACAGAAAGTGCCATTAAGCTGGGTAAAATGCCAGCAACAGGCAAAACTTGGCCTGCAGTCTTCTAGAGGACAGTGATCCAGAACTGATTACTAAGTAGGAAGTCTTCCATCAGAAACACCAGAAATCACTTCAAGCTCTCTTCTCATTTTCTTTTCTTTTCCCTAAATTAATTCCAAATCAGCAAAACAAATTTCTTTTTAATCAAGTCAATGTTTTGCATAACGAACCTAAAGATGAATACATTCAACCACTGTTTTCAACTAAATAACAATTTTTATAGTTGCTGCTGTAATTTTTTGTTACTGTGTCTTCTTACAACCTAACATAATGGTGTTTTCTTTCTTTCTAATAAGCAGCATCACTGTAAAGTTACAATAGAAGCCCCAGGAACAAAATAGTTTAAAAAAATTAAAAATACATTATCCCTAAAGTAGAAGAAACAGCTTACAGAATAAATATATTTTATAATTCAAAAAAGTAAATGGAGACTTACTAGGAAATATTAAAGCCTCTATATAATCTGCCTAAAGGATCAAAGGCAATTGTTCACAGCCACGAGTGACCAGCCTCACCAGGAGAGAGAAACCAGAATTGACTACATTGAGCAACAAATACGTTTTATTTCAAATATTGACATGCCTATAAAAAAATCATTCTATCTATTACTGGTTGGTTAAGTAATTTATTCTCATATACCTTTACTGCCTTTACTGTAGTTATCTTAGGTCTTAGAAAGGACATAATATATGAATTTTAGTTCCAGCATCGATTTACGATATTATTTTTCCCTTCATGTTTGCTTCAGGGATCACACAGAAAGCTGTAAAGAGCTGTATGCGGCCTAGAAGCCTGATCTCATATTGAATGTGCTTCCTCTTATCTTCACTGTTACTGCTTTCCTGTCCACTACCTTCAGTTATACCCTTTTTTTGTTCTCTCTCTCTGATTCTTCCATTTCCTCCCTCATCTTCGTTTTTCCTCAATAAGGAAGTGGATGGAAGAAAAGAAAGGAAAATGGGTATGTGCCTAGAGCCTGGCACCATGTGTAACATATCATAGGAGCCCAGGGAATGAGCGACTGAAAGGATCGAGAGGACAGCTGTGCAAGGGCCAAGAAACTGTTACTCTGCACCCATCTTTTATTTTTATATACAAGGTATTTTGGTATTGAAATAGAGGGCATAGTCGAGGGATGGAGTGAGGAAGAGATATAAAATAGAATTAGAGAGCAGATTGGGACATGAACATCTAAACACACTTTGCTTCTCTTTTATTTTCAGTGTTAAACCAAAGGTTCAAATAAATTGAGTGTGACCAGGCAAACTAGTCTATGTTGGTATCATTGGTACTATTGGGAAGAGTGTAAGATTTACTGAACTGGGACATAAACTAGGACAAAGGAAACTGATGCTGGATGATGAAAAGAGATCTTCCATTTTACTTAACAAACTTGTTTACTTAAAAGGGTTCACAAGGAAATATTTAGTGATTCAAAGATGAGGTTCAAGAATGATTGCCCAAGGAAACTTCCTGTGCAATAATGAGTAAATTGGTTTTCTTTAAGCATCTTTCTTTATAATGCTCAGTAATAATACTACTACTAACAATAATTTAAAATAATAATCACTAATATTGATTGAGTGCTTATTATGTGACAAGCACTGTTCTAAAGACTTTACGTGCATTAGTCCGAGTGTTTCTCACAATGATTCGAATGCAATAGAAACTATTATCCTAACTTTCTAGTAAAGTCAAGTACAAAGAGATTAATAATTTAGCCAATAGCTTATTATTCTAAAAATGAACTCCATTTCCTTAGGTTCTAATCAAGACCCTCCGTAATCTGGCCCCAAATGCTTTCTTAAAATTGGATCCCATTCCTAACTAACAATAGTACTCAGTAAGAGCTGCCACATCTTCTGCTTCTCCACAATAAATCTCACTCCCACCCCTGTTCCCACCCAGGATGCCCTCTTCTTTGCCCTTTGTCTACATGAATTCTCCCCATTATACAAAACTCTGCTCTGGTGTTCATTCTTCCATGGAGGTATCGCTGACCATTCTCGCTCAATGACTTTCACTTTTGCCAATACTACCATGTAAGTTCTTATGAAAACTGTCTTATAATTGTCATTTAAATATGCATTTCGAAATCTTGTTCCTCCAACTAAAATGCTAACTTGCTAAAAATCATGGCTCCACAATGCCTAGCACAGCTCTGTGTACATAGTTATCCTCAATGCCTTTTCTGTTAAATTCATGTATTCTATAGCTTATGCAGAGCATATACTTTTCATCAGAAATGCACTCTGTTCTTGGACCCATAACCCACATATCTTTGGCATGAAACATGCTCATATGCCTGAAAATTGCATCCATTTTGGTTAAAAGAATTGACAAGATACCTCTATTAGGATATTTTCAGCCCCAAACCCATATATTTTATTTACTTCATTTTCATATGCTATTAAATATAGAATACTAGAAAAAAAAATCCCACTCTAAGCAAACCGATAATATTGGGAAAACTCACAGCTTAGGGAAGAAACATGAAATGATTTTTCTTTTTAATAATATACAAGACCAGAGATCCCACTCCTGACTAACAATAGTATTCAGTAAGAGCTAAGGCAAGTATAAGAAAAGTAAAGAACCACACTCTACTGGGTTGTTTTTAATAACTTCAAAGATCCTTGGAGAAGGAAAAGCTATAAAATTTAAAATGAGGAAAACAGGATTTTTAAATGACAGGTGAATTTGGAAGTTAGGGACAGTTTTCGGGACAGGAATTCACAGCTTTCTAAACGTGTTTAAATGAGGTGTAAACTGACAAAACTGAATTGTTTTGGAAAACTTGCTCAGAGCAGAAGAAGAACAGATGGGAAGATGAAGACAGTGAACATTTCGCATGCTACTTAACTCCAGTTTGGAGATGGACCATTAGGCTAAAGATGAGAAAGACAAAGAAAAAAAAATCTTTAACTCAAAATGAAAGAAATAGACAAGCTAGCTATGTGCTCTGCTGTTCTCTGCCTGATTTTATTTTGAACTGCTCTTTAGAGGATCAGAGTGCATCAGCTGCAGCAAGCAGGCAGTGGAAACTGTCTTTGTGTCCCTCGCAAGGCTCATTTGCTCATAAAACAAGAGAATAAACAAGACTGCAGCATCCGCGTTTACTGGCCACATTATCAGAACTAGTGTTAATTTATTTTTAAAAGGTCTGATTGGCCAGATTCCTAGTACAACCTTTAAACACCAAGGCAATTTAATTGGAGTAACATCAGTCAAGCATTCAGAAGGAATTCTTGGGGAATTGAAATTAGGTAACAGTAATAAAGGCTCAGGGTGCTCCAGATTCAGAAAATTGTAGACTAGCTGGTTTAACTTCTGTCCTAAAGAAAGTATTAGGCTTTATTTTTTAGAAACCACTCGGGAATACTAATGGACAAAGCTTCTCTTCATTAGGGGAACTAGCCGGATTGCAGGAAAATATGGCCTCTCTTACTAACAGAGGTAATAAGAAATGTCATTTGAAGATATAAAAGCTGGGAAGGACAGAAAGGAAAATCCAACATCATAATTAGGTTTCCACAAAGAGTATGAGAGCATTTCACACTCAGAGTAAAAGGTATAAAGGGCAAAGTCAGGAAAATGCTAGTAATGACACTCGCAGCACTCAATGTTAACACCGAAATGTGAGAGAGAAAGATTCTGTAACTTTAAATTCTTAGAAGCTTTGGATTGGCAGTACCCTATATGTGAAATTTTTATGTACTGAGGAGCAGTTCTCATTAAACATAAATAATAGGTTACAACTCACCCAAAAACATGTTCCAATATAACAGACAATTTGATATTAAGAACCATGACCACCGAGTAATAAAAATTCAATCCAACACAAAACTTGGTAAGTCAGGGCTATATCTTACCTGTACCACCTTCAAAAGAAGGTGCAAACAGATCAAAGAACACATCTGGAAGCTTCTGAGCAAAAATTAATGTCCTATATTGCTTGTCACAGACTTTCACTTTAAAAATATGCATTTGGCTTTGAACAGAACATTTGGCCTATTTGGTTCAAAGTTTCATTGACCATAGGAATGTTCCCAGGCAGATGGATTAATGACCATTTTTATGTATTGACTCTCCATTTTGGTGTCATAATATTATTCAAGAGCATAAGTTATACCTTAAGGAAGTCAGTTCTTCGATGAGTGTTAACATTTTTATTTCCTAGATTTTGAAGCAGCATATACCGCTCTAGATTTTTCAGCATCACCATACATGTATTGAGGAGACAAAACCAACATGCTTAAGAGCAAATATTAAAAAATGAAGTGGCATAAACTATGGACCAAATCTAAAGACAACAAATATCACAGAAAGAGGTAATAGTGGTCTGGAAAGGTCAAGAAAGAATTCACAGAGAATGTAGACATAAGGAGAGTTTGAAAGGACTGAAAGAATCAGATAAATGAAGAAGAGGTATACAGGCATCCAAGAAAGAAAAAAATGTTAGCAAAAATCTAGAGATTGTAATATATCCAGCTTGTCTGTACAGGATTCCTGTAGCAGGAGTAATGAAAAATAAAGTCAGAAAGGTAATTAAAAGCAAAATGATGCAGTTTCTTAAATGTCAGGTTTAGCAATTTGTACTTTATTCTGTAGATAAATAGACTGACAATTTGGGGGTTTGAGATGTTATATGTGAATAAGATGGGTCAAAAAAATGAAGGTAGAGAAATCAGCAAGAAGACTCAATAACCCGAGCCAATCAAACCAAACTCATGCACTAGTGGCTTAAGGGCTCAGTCTGGTCCACAGCAAATTTTATGTGGTCTACATTCTTTATTTTTTTTTAATTGAGATATAATTGACATGTAATATTGTGTAAGTTTAATGTGGATAGTGGGTTGATTTGACACATTTATATGATTACATATGATTGCCATCATCGTGTTAGCTAACATCACTATCATATCACATAATTATCATTTCTTTTTTGTGGTGAGAACATTGAGAACATTGCTAGTCTCTAAGCAACTTTGAAGTATATAATGCAGTGTTGTTGACTATAAAGACTTTGCTGTGCATTAGAGCTCCAAAACTTATTCATCTTCTAGTTGCAAGTATATACCCTTTGACCAAAATTCCCCCCAATTCCCTCACCCCCTAGCCCTTGGAAACCACCATTCTGTTTCTACAGTTCAGCTTTTTTAGATTCTACATAAAAGCGATTTCATATAGTATTTGTGTTTCTCTGACTTATCTCGTTTAGCATAATGCCCTCATGTCCATCCATGTTGTTGCAAATGCCTACATTTTTCAAAAATTTAAAATAAACTAGGAATATTTTCCATTGAAACCTAAATTTCCAGCTTCTCCAGAAAAGCCGTTTTGAGACTTTCGTAGTCCCACAGGACCTATGCACTGAGTTTGAAGGCC
Source organism: Pteropus vampyrus (assembly GCF_000151845.1). NCBI lineage: Eukaryota > Metazoa > Chordata > Mammalia > Chiroptera > Pteropodidae > Pteropus > Pteropus vampyrus. The sequence goes on from NW_011888882.1 coordinate 2,656,495, forward strand.
CCACCCCTGTTTCTATCAAATATCCAAGTGAATCCCAATCCAACATTAAATATAATTTATACCTCACTGTCCAGAAGTTGATTTGTATTTGATTAGTTGACAACTTTTTAGATTACACATTTAATTAAAACATTTATTAACTTTAATTTCCAATTTTGTTTTAAAGACAAAAACCCTTTTCAACTCTAAGTTATACATATTACATCAGTTCTTGAAAAGTTTGAAACTGAACACATCGTGTTTATGATGCCTAACAGTTAAAACGATGCTAGTCTCTTGAAAAATATGATGACAGCACTAATCCATATTTGTAGATAACAAATGTCCCTGTTAGATGGGGCTTGTGTTCTACAGATTGCTGCAGAAACCACCAAACTGTATCACTCATTTATATTACCTGCCTGGACCCTCAGAGAATTTATACTTGGGACCTCTGCTTTAGATCCCTGCTACCTAGAATGTGGTCTGCATACCTGCAACATTCCAATCATCTAAGAGCTGGATCAAAATGCAGAATTTCAAACCCCACTGTTCACATGCAATTTTACACATCATAAAATATTTTAGTATCATATGAACATTAAAGTTTCACAGCAATGTTTTGATCAACATGTGGTCCTCAACCAGCATCATCAATGTCCCTAGGCAATGTAAATTCTCAAGTCCCACTCAAGATCTACCAAATTAAATGTAATCATGTTTGAGACCCATGAATCAGTGTATTAAAAAGCCCTCCAGATGATGCTTACAAACACTAACATAGAGTCATCGGTTTAGATGACGGCTTTCTAAACTAGGATAGTAATGGTGGGAAAGAAAATATAGCAGTGAATATATGAATTATTACAGAGGAGAGATCAGTAGAATTTAGCGACTGCTTGGTGCTGAGAGATGGAAAAAGAGAAACTTCAAAGGTGACAAAAATAAAAATTTGAACCCATGTGTTTTTGGTTCTACACAAGATGGAAAATTTTGTTTGCCAGAATAACTCCATTAATTAAAGATTTCTCACTAATTAAGGAGGCAGAGGAGAGAAAATATTTCCTGGAGAGAGGGGGAGATGCTAAGTTTCAGTGAAACAAGGGTATGGGATGGCGTGTGGGAGAGCAGAGAGCTGCTGGGAGCACCCACTTTCCAGGAGCTGTGGGCATGGCTGGCAGGCCAAAGCAAAATTTTCTCACTTTGAGAATAAGGAGGTAGTAAGTTAGCATGAAAGGAGAAGGAAAGGGAAGAGCCCCATGTGTGGAAGTCTGGGAGATATGAAAAAGAATAAGAAGGGGAAAGCAAAAGAAATATGGAGAAACAATAAGTGGAAAAGAAGATTATAAAGACATTAGCTCTGCATTAAACACTCTATTCTCACCCTACTATTTTGTAGTTTCCTCAAAACACTTAATAAGGAAATAATGTTCAGTAGTTATAACTTGTTTTAACTGCTCACCTGTTTCTTCAAATGTGGCACAACCCCTATACTAGGTCACAAGAACTCCTGAACTAATCTGACTTAAAAAGGAATAGTGATACATTTCATTTAAGTAGAAAAATCAGAAAGAAAAAGAGAAATAGCATGAAGCACTTTACACACGTTGAATCTGAGGTATCAGTAGAAAAATCAAATCAAAATATCCAACAGGTCATGGTAGGTTCACAACTAGACTAAAAGAAAGACGGCCTAGAGATTTAGATTTTATAGTTATTTACATAAAAGTAAATAACTATACTAGAGTTATTAAAAACAACCCTTGGAGAGCATGAGGATTAGCAGAAATAAAAGAGTCAATGAAAGGGAGAAAAAGGCAAATGAAGCAAACTATCTTCTAGGGTTTGGAAGCTAGGAGAATATTGAGTTTTAAGATGAGCCCAAATTTGAGCCTGGATCAGCTAGACGTGTTCATACACATTAGTTTATTTAATCCATGCAACAATACTTCATGATGGATTATACTAATTTAACAGACAATAATCCCAAAATACAGAGATTTCCTAATTAGATTTTCAATGTCACACAGCTAAGAAGTGATGAATCCAGCACAGCGTTTTTTCAACTAGGGGTGATTTTTACCCCCACAAAACATTTGGCAATGTATGAAAATACTTGTGGTTGTTACAGCCCAGGGTGAAGTTTGGGAGGGGAGGAGGAGGGAATGGAAAGGGGATGGGAGTGGAACCACTACTTGAACAAGTGGATAGAGGCCAGGGATGTTGGTTAACATCCTACAATGCACAGGACAGAGGACAGGCCCCACAACAAGAATTATCTGTACCCAAACATCAACAGTGCTGCTGTTAAGAAAACTTATTTAGGATATAGTCTTTCAAATATGGTACATACTCTTTCGACAATATCCCTCTATCCACACTTCAACCAGCGTGCTCCACCACTGCCAACATTACACTAAAGGAGCCTTGGCAGAAGTTTCTAGAATGTGTTTTGTATCATACACAAGACCAAATTAGAAATTTGGAAAGTAAAGCCCAGCTATCTGTATTTTTTAAAGCCTTCCTAAAGTTTGAGAACCAGTCATTTTTCTTATAAGTCTGATGAATTTGGTCATTGGAAAGTCATCACTGTCTGCTGAGAGTGTAACACTTGAGAAGGTGCTAGAACTAGAAATCGGGGTAGGAGTTAAGGGGCAGAGTCCTATGACATAAAATGGCCCACTGCTGAAAGGAAAAACTCCATTGAAAAAATGATTAAGATAAGTTGCAAAGATGAAAAAGTATTTGCCTTGCAGACAAGTTGCAAGAGTACCTTCTAGGCAAGGAAGCCAAATGAGCAAAAGTAAGGAGGCCTGTATCAGCATAGCTTATGTTAATAACTAAAGTTTCACTTGACTAGAGGATAGCCAGGAAGTGTTGGCAGGGAGGGCTCAGTGTGATGGGCAGGAATGAAGAGTTTGGCTGTGTATGCTGGTGGCAGTTTATATAGCTAGTGAAGGAGGTGGGAAGGAGGTGAAGAGTTTCAAACATTGAAATACCTTAATTAGATATGCGTTTTAAAAATATGACCCTTGCAGCTATTAGACTCAAGTGGGATAGGAGGCTAGCAAAGAGTTGGAGAACACTATCATATTCATGTCATCAGTGGTTTCCAAAGAAAGAAGAATGCACCATAGGAGAGTGTAAGTAGATCTACTGCAATTTGAAAAAGAAATATCAGAACTTCTGTTGATATGTGTTTGTTATATCATAATCTAAAAAGTAAGGCTTAATAGCATTTAATACATGGGTTATTATGAAGAACTTCACATGTCCAGTTCCACGTGCCACATTCATTCCTCTTTACATCATCTAAAATTTATATTTATAATTTATAAAATATTAGACAAATAGTGTATGGATTTAATTCCATCAAATATAAAAACTAATATATTGGAGAGTTTGAACTCATCAGTTCACTGATGGGAACATGCCACAGAAAAATCTCACAGTCCAAGCAAAGGCCAATAAGAGTCTGAACGCCATCAGTAGTATTAGAGCAGAAGGAATGGAGAGATGAGATAAGAAGAAGGAAGAATCTACAGGACTGATGGGATTGTGGGATGAGTAAAAGGGAAGAAGTGTTCCTGGTGGCTTCCAGGTTTCTCTGAGGGCTCTGAGAGGCTGGCATTGTCCTCCATCAAGAGGAAAGACAGATAAACAGTGGGTGTGGAGAAGGAGTAGAAATTTATAATATGGAAGGCACACAATTTTCACTTCAATCCACAAGAATAATGCTATGTTATACAGTCAGCACCTAAAAAATGATTAATTTATTACTTTCTGAAGCCACACACAGAAGTGTCACTACTAAGAGGAAATATTAATGTTATATACCTGCAGTTGCACTCTAAATATCATTTGCTTTTGAAAGATCTAGGAAAAATTTCTAAATATTCTAAAATCGAGGGCTGTAATTATTTTTGAAAGTGTGGAGAAAGTGCATGGTATTTTATTATCAGATCTATGAAAACAGCAATGTAATTAATTATCAGTTATATTCTTAAAATTAGGCTTCTTTTAAAACATAGAGGTCAAAGAAATATACTCGTTTTTAATTGAGGCTTTAAGAATATGTTAAATTAACATCATGAAAATGTTATTAGGACAAAAATCATCTACATTGCCCACAAAAGATCTCATTCTCAGTAATGCACATTAAGTGTATTGTCTCTAATAAGACTTTGCTCTTATTTGGCTTTGTTTTTTTTAATCTAAAAGGCTTTAATCTCTTTATAAATATCTGTCTAGCTCCCACGTGCCCAATGAGTATGATTCTCTGAGATATTAAACCACAAATAGTTGCCTGCCTTTCCCTCAGGTCCCACTATGATAGACTGACACAGGCAGGAAGGGACAACCCGGGCCAGACTTCTTGGTATCCCATGTTAGTACAGTAAAAAATTATTCTACGAAGCTATGAAAGACAGATGAGACCCCCTAAAATGTGTTGGAGGACAAGAAAAAGACCCCCAAAGAAGAAAGAGAAGACTGGCTCCGGCATTTAAAGGATCATTCTCAGCCATCGTCATTCACTCCTGCTTGAAGCATTTCCTTTCTATCACATTCACTCTCTATCCCTGATTGAAGGTTCCCTTCCCTTCATTTCCTTTCCTTCACTTCCTTCCTTCCCTTTTCTTCCTCCCTTCCTCTTCTTCCTCCCTTCCTCTTCTTTACTTCTATAGTCATTCACCGATTGCTGACGACATGTCAGTACTATGTTGACTTTAGGAATGCCAACATAAATAGAATACAGTTTCCACTCTCAGGAAGATCAGAGTTGAGTAAGGAACTTCAGTTTTAGGTGAAGAAAGACATGGCTTTTATATTTTTGTTTTTAATTTAATTTAATTTTATTTTATTTTTTTATCCACAAAGCATTGGGACTCTTTAATTTGACTAAGAAAACAGCAATACTTTTGCTTTGACACTTTAAAACACTGCGAGATTGGCATCTTAAAAACAAATGCCTTCTTGGACTGGTCAGTTATTAGGGTAAATCCCTTTCATAAAGGAATAAAAGGCAAAGAAATTCTGCTTTACCAGTAGATAATGTCTTTCCAAGGCTGGAAGTGGTTTTTTAATATAATTATTGTTAGTGATAACTGATGCATACAGTAAACATTTCAGAGTGCCATCTTAAAACTCCAGGCTCAGAGGTATATAGCTTTAAAAATCCCAGCTATTTCTCTTCTCCACATTTTTCACTCATTCTAAAACAATATCAGATAACAAATCACAAGCACAAGCAAGCATGCTTTTTTCTAATGGGCACTGCAATGTTCCTGGACTATGATTGTTCTTCTTATCCCTCAGCTAGCTATTAAAGTTGAAAGATCTGTGCTTTCCCTGCCTGGGTCAAGGCCTCCTGGGACATTCACATCACAGTGAGGCCTGGGGTCTGTAACTGCTATTTTCTTAATGCAGAGACCACCCTGTTGTTTGGAAGATACGAGGCTGGTGTTAGATGTAATGAAATGGATAAGTGAACATCAGCCAGTGCACCTGAGTGTCCTCCCTCAAGGCTCTGTGGTATATAAAGTGCTTCGATGCGGTTGGAGAATGGGATACTCCATGAGATGCTTCTGCTCTCTGGCACAGAGTGTCTTCCAATGATATAGTCAAATGAAACGGAACCACAATCATTGTGCAGATGAAGCCGATTTCTGCTGTAAAATGTAATCAGAGCTTTCCTTTAATGGACTGAAAATCCAAACCAATTAGAAAACTGTCTGACCCAAACCATAGTTCAGTTCAGACTATGAGAGAGGCTATTGTCTTTAATGTACTTCACCTCTCCCCTGAAACAAGCCCTGCTGCTTTCAAAAAGGTTACAATTATGCCCATGCAGCAAAACTATAAATGGCCTGCCTCAAAAGGAGCAGACATCAAAATGATATTCTGAGTCCTCACCCTTAGCAAGGTGAAACCACAGATGATGGAGAAGCATGGCTGCTCTATTTTCAGGCAAAAGATCTGGAGACGTGGGGAAAAGAGAACTTTAATAAATTAATATTTATCAAAATAACAATGAGAGGAATTTCAGCTGCCTTTCATATCCTTATTCAGGAAGACAGCACAAATCCCTGTGTGTCCATACCCAGAGAGAAAGTCTCTATTTCTCAGCAGGAGATGCATGGATGTAGTGGGACCGCCCATGAATTCTAGGGCCTAGAAAATCAAACCAAAGGTACAGTGTGCATTAACAGCAGGGATAGTAGCTCTATGGTCCTTTCTTCAAATACATGAAAATACTGGGAAGGAATTAATTTTGAAAAAATTAGAGGTAGACCAAATTAATCAAAATATTGCTTTCTTCAGCTGAATCATTTGCCACTCCATCTGGTTACATGAATGTCTTGATTAGACTGATGAGACTAAAGAAACAACTGTTCTCAAATCATATGTGGAAAGAAAAATACAAGAATATCTAAGGCAGGTTACAGGACAGTGAACTTTCCATGCTGTGGAGATGAGAGACAGCAGGGGCAGATATATTAGCAGCAAACACTATTAGCTGACATCATAAGGCCTCACAGGGAGTTTACCTTGGTGGGCCAGTTATTAATCGATTGCCTCACATCTCAAAACCCACTCTTCTTTGCCTTCCTTCGTGATAGTGGAGCCGGAACCCTTAAACCTATCTCCCTTGCTGGCTGGGTCATATAAGGCTTTTGCCATTAGAGGGCACTAGAGAGACTCTGCGAGGCCAGAACAGTAGGGACGGATTTTCCTTCTTTCTAGCGGTGTGATGTTTCCACTCAGTAGGCAGCAGACCTAGCTTGCATGGTCAGTAGAGATCAGCCTCCACTTATACCCTCCAGCAAGGTTCTAAAGCTCTGGTGGCCGCATGGATCCTCTCCCCAGAGGTTCTGAACCTCAGCCTGGGCATGAGGGAGGAGCTTTCTCTAAGTTTCTAAATTCCTTCCTTGTTCATTCCCTAGCATAGGGATGGGTGCTGCTTTCTGTCGTTACTAATTCTCTATCTCCTGGAGACCATTTTCACTCGTGCAAGTTAACAATTCTTCCTATTAAATTTTGCCTCTTCAAATTACTGGTATGATTTCTACCTCTATGAGGTCTCCATGGAAATAAGGTCTCCAAGGGTTACCAAGTAAGCTAGTACTTGCCTATGCAGGTATAGAAACTCAAAGAATATGGAGAATTTAGGTGTACTTTATCATTGGAAAAACTTGGTTTAAAACCTGGTTCCACCATTCATTAGCTTTGAAATCAAGAACAACTTACATAAATAACAGTTCTACTTAAAGGAGATCATTCATTAAATAAATATGTTTATTGAGCTCTTACTACATACTAGGTACTACTGTACACATTAGGAATACTGACAGAAATTCCTGCCTCCAGGAAGCTTATATTCTGATATGAAAACATTGGCAATAAACAAAATATATGAGATATATAGTATATTATATGATAATAAATAATATGGAAAAATATGCTAGGCAAGAAAGGAGGATAGGAAGTGTAGGGAAGTTGAAAGTTTAAATAGAATGATTGGGGGAGTGCACTTTTCCTTTCCATCAAAGACTAAAGACTGTTTCCCTGGCTGGAGCTGAAACACATAAGACGAAACACTGAAGACAAAACAAACATCAAAAGACATTCTGTCAGAGCAAAGCAGGTGACAGAACAAGAACGTTACCAATACTATTGCATCTAGCTTTTTCTTCCCTATTTCATCGACTTGCCAAATGTATTCCCAATTTTATTTATTATTCCCTGTTTACTATTTTGTACTTTTAACCTTTTTCTATGTGTACATCTCTCAACATTATTCTTCAGTTTTATTTGTTTTTGAGTTTTCTAAAAATACCTGTCTCTGAAATCTTTTTTCACTTAAGAAAAAAGTTTATAAGACTCATGCATTCGTTTTCACTGCTTTATAAAGTCACCTTGAGTGAATATACCACAAATTTACAATTCTACTGGCCATTTGGTTTGTTTCCAATTTTTCGTTGTTGTAAACAACATTACTATGAACATTCTTATACATTCTCCTGATGCACATGTGCAAAAATTTAATATGAGAGTGTCAGCTGATGATTGTTGGTGCCAATTCAACGCCAACAGTAGTCCCCAATTTGCAGTGCGGTGAAGAGGGAAACTACGCAGTGTAAACAGTTCAATTTTAAAAAATGGAATGATTCGGGAAAACCTCTCTGTGAATACAACATTTGAATTAATTCTTGAAGGAGATGAAAGAATTAGCCATGAGGAGAGCAGGGCAAAAGTTATTCCAGGTTAGGGATAATCCCAAAATTCTTTCTTCAGGAGTTCATGGATCAGTGGGGCTGGAGCAGATGAGTGAGGGAAAGGACCTAGGAAATGAAGTCAGAAAGGTAGCAGGGAGAGAGATTATGAAACATGGAAAGCACTTAACCCAGGGCCTGACACATGCTCCCTAAATTGTTGCTATAATAGCTATCTTTGGGACAGTGAGCTCCTAATAGAGAGAGAAGCCCTCAGAGCAGGAATGTCTAGTACCTCAATAGTGCCCAGCACAAAGAAAGTGCTAAATGAATAATGAACAAATTATTTACTCTAATTACACACATGGGACTATTATGTGAGGACAGAACATGAAGTTATTAATTTATAACATGTGATATACCTCTCTAATGTACTAATTATGTCAGTTGGCTACCCAGGACACTTCCTACCAGATATCAAGGTAGTTAGGTAGCCTAATTAATCAAGAGAAAACTGCTTAATACGCATGGCATAAGGTCAAAGAAAGCTGGATAATCTTAAGAGATGTTACCTGCAATCCTGTCTTCCCTGCTCTGACAATTTTAGATAGCAGAGGATATGCCAGGCTCATAGATTGGGTCAAAGCAGGATATGGAATAAACACATAAGAGAGAACTTGTTGGTTGCCTTTCCAAGACTTATCCCCTCTCCCTATCCCACATCCCTATTGCAGAGTTCCTGGCTGACAGGGGAGGCTGGGCCACACACATCCCAGTTTCAAAGAGTGAGTCACAATTGATCTAAACCAATCGCAGTAATCCCATTCCTCTTAAAAGGATTACTTAGGCAAAAGCACCATATTCAATTTTGATTAGTAAGACATGAGGAGAAGACTGGTGAGGGAGTTTCTGGAGAAGTTTTTTTTTTTTACCCTTAAACAGATTTGCATGAGGAAAAGCTTGCCGTCGTGCTTTTTATACAGCTGTGTGCAGAAGTAATGTTTGGAACTGATACAGCTCTCTTGCAGCCATGTGCAGACAAGCCTAGGGGTTAAAAGTCAATATGCTTAGGGGTAGGAGGGTCCTGGTTCAAGATGGCGACATAAGAGGATTCCGAGTTCACCTCCTCATACCCAATCTACATACCAAATCTACACACCAAATCTACACAGCAAATCTACACAATAAATCTATATAACAAATCTACAGGTGCACATGGAACAAATTCCTCTGGGGGGAAAAAAATATCTAAATCATGGCTGGTGACACCTAGACTCCTTGAAATTGAGCAAAGAAGTCCCACATGGAAACAGGTAGGAGAGGCTTGGATTTCACCCAAAACCTCGCTCCTGGTACGGCCCACGGTCTGGAGGAAACTCAAACCCAGAGATGCTCCTTGAGGACTAAAGGGTCAAACCCCACATCAGGTACCACCAACTTTTGAGACCTGAACCTGAGGGACAAGGTCCTAAAACATCTAGTTTTAAAAACCAATGGCAAGACCCATGGGCTAAAGCGACTTAAGCAGTGGTGCACGCGCAGAGACTTACTTGGCCTGGACCCAGCATGGAGCACTGATGGAGGAGCAGGCAGACTTGGTGTGGGCGATGACCATCTGCTCGACTGTAGAGCATCAACCTGAGGGGCAGGCACCTGGTTTGACATACATGTGGGGCCTGCTGGATGCTCTCTGGGATGGAGACTGGCAGGTGCCATCTTCATGCTCTCTCTCCGCCTTGCTCTTTCCAGACACACCATCTTTTTTTTTTTTTTTTTAAGTCTAGGTTTTCTGCTGTACTCCAAAACACCAGTATCTCCTGGATGAGATCTTTGACACACATCTGCCACCCAGGTTTTTGCTGCTGCTCCCAGCAACATTTCTCCATGGCCTAGTTCTAGTGGCCAGTGGGGCTTTCTCTTGTGGGTCCCACAGGACTGTAACCAGCAAAAAAAAAAAAAAAAAAAAAAGGAGTTCTTAAGTGGTCATTACCTCTAGGGCAAAGCCAGAGGCAAGAGACCCAGGAGCTCAGTCTTTCTGGGAAAGAGACCGTAAGCTTCTGAGCATGGCTACAACCTGAAAGCAAGGCTTCTGACTGATTAAGCACACCTGGGGTCTGATAATCTCTTCAAGGGACCTCAGAAAGCAGACGTTACCCTTGCGCATGCGCTGCCTCTGCCGGTTGCAGAGTGCTAGTATCTCCCTGAAAGAGCTTTTACACATGCCTGGTGCTCAGTTTTTTTGCAGCTACCACTCAGGGGACACCCCTTGATTGCCTGTCTCTAGTAGCCAAAGGGCTTTCATTTCTGGGTCTCATGGGATTGTAATTATCAGAGAGGTAGTTCTTGGCAAGCTACCACCTCCAGGATACCGGTAGAAGAATGAGACACACCTGCTGGTCTTTCTGTTAAAGATGCCTATTTAACTTGTCTTGGAGTTTCAGCCTAAATCAGGCTTCAGTTTTGGCACACATCTAGAGGCCTACAGATTTCAAATCATAATACAAAGCTATAGTGATCAAAACAGTATGGTATTGGCATAAAAACAAACACATAGATCAATGCAATAGAATGGAGAGCCCCAAAATAAACCCATGCCTATAAGGTCAATTGACTTATGGCAAATAAACCAAGAAAAAACAATGGGGAAATGGCAGTTCACCCGATAAATGGTGTTGGGAAAACTGGACAGCCACACACAAAAGAATGAAACTGGACCACTATCTTACACATATACAAAAATTAACTCAGTGAATTAAAGACTTGGATGTAAGATCTGAAACCATAATATTCCTAAAAGGAAATATAGACTGTAAGCACTTTGCCATGGATCTTGGTGATGATTTTTTGGATTTGACACCAAAAGCAAGAGCAACAAAAGTAAAAATCAGCAAGTGAGACTATATCAAACTAAAGAACTTCTGCACAGAAAAGAAAACCATTAACAAAATGAAAAGACAACCTAATGAACGGGAGAAAATATTTGCAAATTATATGTCTGATAAGAGATTAAAAGATTAATATCCAAAGTATATAAAGAACCCACAATAGCAAAAAAAGAAACAATTTGATTTAAAAATGGGCAAATGATCTGAATAGATATTTTTCCAAAGAAGACATACATATGGCCAACAAGTACATAAAAAGATGCTCAGCATCATTAATCATCAGGGAAATGCAAATCAAAACTTCAGGAGCTATCTGTTCAAAATAAAAAGCATTCTCACGGGGACATAAATCACTTAACTTTATGAAATTTTATATTTATCACTATCAATTACCCCCATGTCTCATGCCTGTATTATTTATGTTTTGTAAGCTAGCTTTACACTCAAGATAAATACAAAATTGTTTTTATACTTTTAGATCCAATTTGCAGACACACTCTCCTTTGTCATTTTTTAAAGATATTGTAAGAATCATTAAAAATGAAAAATAAAGATTTCTCATATCATAAATAAAGTTTAGATAAATAGACCAATGAAACAGGAAAAAATGACCAAAATATAAAATAAGGACAACATCAAATGCTAGAAAGGATGCAGAGAAACTGGATGCCTCACACATTGTTGGTGGGCATGTAAAATGGCACAGCCACTCTGGAAAACAGATTGGCGAATTGTTGTAAAAACTAAACATACATATACCATATGATCCAACAATGGATTCTTGGATATTTATCCCAGAGAAATGATAATTATATTCATGCATAAGTTAAGCTGTATAAAAACCTATATGTAAATGTTCATAACAGCTTTATGAGTAATAGCTAGAAACTGGAAACAACTCAAATGTCTTTCAATGGATGAATGGTTGGCAAACTCTGGTACATCCATATTATTGAACATTATTTACCAATAAAAAGGAATGAATTATGAATACACACAATTTCAATAAATCTCCAGGGAATTATACTAAATTTTTTAAAAGCCAAAAGGTTGGATACTATATGATTTCATTTAATAAGATTTTTGAAAGAGCAAAGCTTAGAAATGAAGAACAAATTAGTAGTTCATCTATCTTGATTGTGGTGGTAAAAACGTGTAATAAAATTGTATACAACTAAATATACACAAACACACATATACATAAGTACAAATAAAAGTAGGGAAATATTATTAAAAAAATAATAAAAGTCAATATGCTGAGGATTGCAAAACAGAAAAATAGAAAGAGCCTGAGTCTTTATTCATGTTATTGAGTTGTTAATCGATAAATCTTGGAAATATCTAACCCTAGAACTCTCAATGTTATGTGAGATGATAAATTTGCTTATATTTAAAGCAATTTTATTTGGATCTTATATTTGCTGTCATAATAATATGCCACAGACTGAGTACTTAAACAATTGAAATTTATTTTCTTACAGTTCTAGAGGCTAGAAGTCCCAAATCAAAGTGTGGTCAGGTTTCGTTTCTCCTGACTTCTCTCTCCTTAGCTTGGGGATGGCCCCCATCTTGCTGTGTCCTCACATGGCCTTTCTTTTGTGAGTGCATCCGTGATGTCTCTTCTTCCTCTTATAATGACGTCAGTCAGATTGGATTAAGTAAGACCTCATCTTTATGGCCTTTTTTTAATTATAATTACCACTTTAAAGTCTATCTCCAAGCATGGTCACATTTGGGGTTAGGACTTTGACATACAAATTTGGGTGGGGAACACAATTCAGTTTATAACGGGTCTCCTTTCATAGATAATATGTCATCTCTTAGGTTATTGTGAAAATTTCAGGGCATCGGTGCTAGCCTACTTTCACAACATCTAATAGTAATCATAGGTTGCCCATCTAATTTTTAATTCACACAATATAATCAGACTAGATGAGCTTTAAATTCCCTTCCAACTCTGAGATTCCATAGTACATTTGTTTATCGCTATTATTTTTTAAAGTATAATTGTTAATATGATATGTCAGTTGAATTAATTTCAGCTTCAAGGAGCAGAAACATCTTTAAAAATACAGCTAAAAGTGACTTAAGCCATATCACATAAAAAGAAATCTAGAGGTAAAAAGGTTCCATAAATAATTAATAAAGTTGCTTAACAAATCATCAAGGCCAAGACTCTTTCAATCTTTCTAGCTCGCCAGTTTTCAATGTGTCAGCAATTCCCCCATGGTCACAAAATGACTGCAGCAGCTCTAGGTATCACATTACTACACAGCACCTCCACACACAAGACAAAGAAAAAGAGAAATATCTTTGCTTCCTTCTATTTTTTTAAGAATGAAGAAAGCATTCCATGAAGATTCCCCATTAATCTTCTCATTGGTCAGACTTTTGTCATATATTTACTTTGATTGGTTTAAAACATCAGACTTCCCCTCGTTTCTCATTGGTAGAATCAATGAATGACAAAGACAAAGGAAGAAAAGGTATAAACCAATTATGAGTCTTCCCTGGAGTTAATGAGGAATCAGTCTCCCCTGAAACAGCTGCCCTCTAAGAAAGAACTGACCAGATCAAGGTTCTCTTAGCAAGAAGGAAGGACAAGATCTGTTGAGTATAGACATAGCAACCACGTTATTAAAATCCCAAATCAGAGTTGACAGTAGGAATGAGTATTTGCTATCAAGATTGCCCTGAGAAATCTGAAAGACCACAGAGTTGGTACTACAATTGTTCCCATCCTCATGTTCCCTAGAACTATCAGAAGACATCGGTAAAATTTCTGAACTATTTTCAATGTCTCAACAACCCTAGGAGAAAAGTTTGCACAAACTAGCTAAAATGTTAATTTTTTTAAACTAATATTCTGTAAAGTCTGTATGCTAAAGATTGTTCTCTCATGCTAATCAGGAGCTTATATTGACTATTAAATGTATATTGAATTAATAAATATTTTCAATAAATTAATGACTACGTAAATATATTTGAAAGATATACTCTTTTAAAACAAGAGATCTGTGGAAGAAAAATAATTTTTAAAAGATCCTTGGTGGAGAAAAACATGAGAAATCATTGATGCTGAGACCATTCTCTTCCTCAAGGAAATGTAAAGGATGTCAGTTATTCATGACTCAGGAGTCCTATCCTCTCTAAAGAGACAAGAGTCACAGAAATTGAACCATTTGATCTTAGCATGCTCCGTGCCTGAGCAGTTATCTTTTGCACTGACCATATGCTCAAAAATCACTGTCTTTCCATATCATTAACTCACGACACCACCAGGATTTCTTGAATAAATGCATTCATTAATCTAAGTGGGATGTAATAGGCAATCATGTTAACTTTTTTCCAATGGGAAAAGGCCCAATCAACATTGAGCATTTAAATCAAATTCTATTAGCAAAATATACTTATTTGATATCATAGACATTTGCATTTTACACCCTGTAAATGCCATCTGCTAATAGTAATTTAATTGTTTAATAGATAATTACCAAGGAGAGTAAACATTAATGAAAGTGGCGAACATTTTAATATGAGTCCTTCTAGTTTCATTTTTCAATAGCAACAACTATACTTAGCATTAGTCAAAACCAGAGAATAATTATAAGAGATAGTTGCATGGCTCTTGCATATTAGATGACCAAAGGAAACAGCTACTTCTAGAATCACTGTTCGGGGAGAAGAATAAATAATTGCATAAATTGTCAGGTGTTTTGAATATGTGTTCTGATCCTAATGTAATTGGATAGGATAAAAACTATTGACTAGAAAGAGAAGGCACTGAGATTGCATAAGCACCCCCATCCTCATGCCTTTTTATTAGGCTAGCGCCTTATCCAGATTGGCAGCTAAAAGATGCAATTAGCTTTCTTAATCATCTATAGAGCAGACCTTGATCTCAGAGATTATTGGAAGATGTCCTGGGAAGAAGGTTTTTTTTCTTTCTTTGAAGTGAAAGACTATGACTTACATTCATACACCAGTGAAGTGGACTCAGCAACAAATCAGACTGGAGGGCCAATGTCTAAAAAGAATTTTGGTTTCCAGGAGCAGAAACCCAAAATAACTAAAATAATTCAGGGTATTAGGAAAAGGAATGTCACAGACATACAGAAAGAGAAGCCAGAGTAGAGACAAGTCTCAAGTCTCAGGAAGAATCAACTGAAGGGCACAACTTAATCCAAGATTTCTCTGGAGTCCTCAGCAGTGACACATCTTTGCTGCAGAGCTCCACAATCTACAGGGCACCAGCTCACTCCACATGCTTTTGCTTTTTACCCTTTGTTTGAACTGGCTTCTTTACCCTCTCATCTGTGATTCTTTGCTCCATCTTGAAGCATCTACTCATTCATAACTATAGCTCACGTATAGTTTTTCTCGCTCATGACAAGCTCTACCTCATTCTCTTTTACCTTTTCTCCCCTTTGTTAACTCTTTTATTCTCCTGGAACATACCACTTGAAAAGCCCAAAAGAGACCATATTATTAGTTCAGATTATCTTTTTATGCCCAGATCACTGACTAGCTCATACATTGACTGCCTTTGGGACAGGAACTCATTCTAGTCTAATCAGTTATGTTCAAGAGAGGTAGTGATACACAGTACCCTGGCAGCCCAGGGCTCTTCCTTCAATAGGGCCTGAAGACAAGGCACTTCCCTCAAGAGCATCTGAAGGTTAGCCAGGGAGTGTGATTGTCATGTCTAGTAAAAAACAAAACAAACAAACAAAAACTAAATCAGAAAAATTCAGTCAAAAGACATGCCCATAGGTAGCTACATGGTCTGGTTTGCAGACCCTCACTGAGTCAATAAATTGGACAATTGCTCCATATTTATTTTATGTAATGTAATCATTGTCTATTTAAAAGTACATATTAACTATTATGAGAGATACTTTTCAAATACACTGGAGTTGTTCTGATGCAACTAGCTTCTTGAGTCAATACAACTCCAACAGATAGAGATCCATAGGATTCTACCATCACCTCTAACCTCCATGAAATAAATTCCCTTTAGAGTCAATGAATCATGACCAACCACTCCATTGTTAATAAATTCTGCAAGAGACATTTCAAAATAAAGGGCAGTTATTATTTATTGTTTGTAACGAAGCCTACTTAGCCCAGAGGGACGTTGTAAGGATCACTGTCAAATTTTGTAAAGTGCCTTTGGCTTTTCAATGGAAAGGTACTATATATGATAATAAAAGAAATAGCGATAATATGCTTGCACAACCCTGACACTGAGTTCATCATCGTCTTTAAAAGTAGAGTAGTTCATCTTTAGGCCTTATGGGGATTACTGAATTCAATTTGTTCTGAGAATGCTGAGGTTGATGAAAAAAGATGCTCGTTATAAAGCACATTCTCCGATTCCTATTCTGTTCAATGTTGCTCTTAACTTTTGTTTATATTGAAGAGTTGACCATTACTTATAAATGTACAATGGTACTAATTGGAATCTGAACCACATAAAAATTTTACATAAGTGGCACAGGACAAACTTTTTAAAAATAAGGTATTAGATACTTTGCAAATATACTTACCTAGATGCACTCATGTGCTCATGCTGTTATATATACAGGAGCGAAAAGGAAAGGAAAAGGGGCAGGAGAGAGAAAATGAGAGAAAGAGAGGAAGAGATGGAGACAAAGCAAGAAAAGGAGTTATGAAGTGAGACTTTAACAGTAACACTCTAATCATATCCACACATGGACTGCACTTGTATTGCTTTACAAAACACCTCTGTATGCATTATTTTATTCAGTTCACACCAGAAACCTTGGAGCTACATAGGGAGAAGAGGCTTGTCTAGCTCTCTTGCTTTGGGCACTGTAAGATTCAAAGACAGACTTTCCAGAGGACAACAAAGTCAGGGTGAAGAAGCAGAAGTGTCAACAATTTCCTTCTGGAGACAAAGGGAGAGAGCTAGACACTAGTGTTCTCCATCAGATCCTGATGGAGATTTCCAATTGTTTTCCTTTAATCTAGCCAACACCTAGGTTAAGGTAAGAAGGAAGATGCATCATGAGGCAGTGAGATTTAAAGGGGCGACTCATTTGAATCGTTCCTTTCCAAGCATATTTCAGGAGCCAGCAGAGACTGAGATAGAAACTTAAGCCACCGGAGCTAAAAGTAAAACAAGAGTGGCAGGGTCCCACATTCAGGGAAGGGCTCCTGTGGTCAGTTCTTTGTGACTTTAAGTATGACTCACACATTTGATATGCAATTAATTCTCTATAAACAGACAACTGTTTTGATCTGATGTCAACCCAGAATCAGGTAACGTTTCCAGAGAAGCTGCCCCAGGCTTGCCTCTGCAGATCCTCATCCATTTCTGCTTCTAAGAGAATGATCATCCTTCTCTCACTTTTTTTGAATTCTCACTTTTCACAAAATCCAGGCTGTCTCAAATGTGGCAGCCTAGCAACTTTCTTCCTATAGAAAACTTTATCTTGTTATTTTGCCATTTCTAAATCCAATTTAGAATTGCTTTTCTAGTTTTACAACTCTTCCTCGGTTTGCTCTTTCTTTCCTTTCCAAATTATTTCTCCTTATCTTTCATCATTCTGTCACCTTCCGCTCCACCTCCTCACTCCACTTCTTGGCTTTTCAGGCAGTTACTGTTTGAATGAGAAGACTGAAAATCTCATTTATCACTTTTGAGAAGTCTCACAGGAACATATTGCAAAGCTTCCCTCACATCCAAAGAGAGAGGAAGAGAGAAAGCGTGACACCTAAAAATGAATCTCTAAAGAAGGAGCATCCCTAAAATAGAGCAAAATAATAAATTGATGCTGCTGTGCTTTCTTATAAAACAAAACAAAAAAAGCTCACAATAGAACTTTTCCTTCGTAGCTGAGCTCTTATCAAAACCCTCGATTCTGGAGAAATTCTACGAATTGCTAATTCTCTTTAAAAAATAAAATCCATGCTGTTCTAACCACTGCAACAAGCCACAGTGGGAAAGGCTGCAAAGACAAAACCCCATGCTCACTTGGTACCAAAGTGGCCCTGGTCTATGTTACTCCACCAAGGAGACTAGGTACCTCAAACATCTGTTCTCAGGCACACTTCATCAAAACTGTTACTGCCATTCTCTTCCACAGATGGATGAATTGACAGATGAATGAATTCCTAATGGCCCAAGGCTACATTAAAATGGTGGCAACAGCCATCTCCTCCTCAGCAAACACTGCTTTTCCCTCTGGGCAACACAACTAAGATAATGGTGGACGGTGTGTAGTGACCTAAACTGGGGATCTAGGCTCAAAATCCAACTTTTTCCCTCTTGGCAGGAACACCAGATGGTGGTATCTTGATCCTGCCACACACACTCATATTCTGTGAGTGACAGACAATAGGCAGTGAAATGCAAAGGAAAAGAGAGAAAGATGCTCACAGGTTCTCCCGCTCCCCAAATGATGGCCAAGTGTTTTGTTTGAACCTGTGGCTGATTGAGTTCTGAAAAAGATTGCCTGCTACTATGTTAGGATCTTTACTGATTATCACCAAGGGTCTTTTGTCTTCCAAATGCAATGAAAAATAACTCTCAGTAAAGAAAGGTGGTATAAACTGGGAAATGCAGGTTACTATGTCAGAGTCAAGTGGATAGATGTGTTCTGCTAGCAGGCTTCCATTTCACTCTATAACAGGAAAGAAAAGAGATAAAAGTGCTGGGGGAGAGAGAGAGAGAGAGGAGAGAGAGAGAGGAGAGAGAGAGAGAGAGAGAGAGAGAGAGAGAGAGAGAGAGAGAGAGAGCGAGCAGAAAGCTACTGCCGGTGAAAAGAATTTCTACCAAGTCAAGTGGGCTGAAGACTCCACCTACTAATGGTGATTAACATAGACTGTGGATTAAACTGTGTCAACATTTACACACCAGAAGTCTTTCGGTCCTTCTGTAGACTCTGTTTGATCTTCCTTCCTCCTGATCTTTTCTTATAGTAGTATGATTTCCCAATTTTACTTTTTACTCTAAGTTGGCATAAGATTTAGATTTCTAAGAATTTTAGGTTGCAAGTATAGAAAAGCATTTCATTCTAATTTATTTTTCTGCATAAAATTTAATGTAGAATAAAGTATATATATACGTCACATTTGAAAGAGGCTTGAATAACATCCTTCTAGTAAAGAACCTGTTTCCTGTAGTTTTGTGGCCTCCAAAGTAATAATAGAAGTTAATCTATTTCTCTTTTCATTAAAATTTATTCATAGTCTTGGCATGTCCCTTTTTGTAATATATCAATATCCTTGTATTCTCCACTATCGACACTGACTTAAAGCATTTATTTTTGAAAAGGTTGCGTGCTATTCAGTTTACATGTTCTCTAGTGATATGCAGTCCTCCCTCTGATTCCACGGGGGATTGGTTCCAGGAACCCTTCAGATGCCAAAATCTGAGGATGCTTAAGTCCTTTATATAAAATGGTGTAGTATTTGCATATAACCTACACATGTCTTCCCATATGCTTTAAATCTTCTCTAGATTACTTATAATACCTAATACAGTGTAAATGCTATGTAAATAATTGTTATACTATATTGTTTAGGGAATAATGACAAGAAAATGTTTGTACATGTTCAGTACAGATGCATCCATGGTAGGCCTAACTATTTAGTACACATCAGCAACAACGTAACATTTTGTTGCATATATTTGATTTATGATTGGTGGAATCTGAGAGTACAGGACCCATGGATATGGAGGGCTGAGGGCCTACTGTGGTTGATCTCTCTAACATCTTTTCCCCCCTTGCCAACTGCTACTCTGATTCACATTTGGCTTTTCATTACATTTTTCCCAATTCTACATTTCCATTTGCTTCTTCCTTCTCTCATGTCTCTGCTAATGCTCTAGAGGATGAAGAGAAGCAGACTATGTCACCCCAAAATGTGCTGCCTTGACAGGTGAATTGTTTTGAGCTGAAGGGAATCAAGACACAGTAGATTCAGAAGAAAAAAAACTTTTACCACCTCTCACTTCACTGCTTAAAAGAATTTAGATAAGGGGCCGGGCCCAGAAAGAGTTATTATGAGAGATAACTTTTATTTTTAATCTGAAAGACTTACCCGAATGGCAGGGCAAATATCTGGTTATCAAACAACTGCTCTTCTCATTGTCCTGTGAATTTTCTTCCTCCCCTTTGAAGCCCCAGGCTCCTATCCTATTCCTCACTCATGATTGCAAATAAGCCTGTTGCCTAACGGCTTTTGAGTTTCATATTTTGTGGGGCTCCTGTACATATGAAATTAAATTCATTTTTCTCCTATTTATCTGTCTTATTTCAATTTAATTATTAGACCAGCTGAAGGACCCAGAAGAATAAAAAGAAAATTTTTCTTCCCCTTCAAAGAGATGAGATTCCGTTGTTATTATTGTTATTTTCTTTTTTTCTTCTGAAGACTAGAAGAGTGGAACTGAAATATTTGGAAAATGACTAATTCCATAAATATCAAGAGGTGGGTAGTAAGTGGAAGCTGATACAGGAATCTTAACTCCTAGATTGTGGTCTATTTTTAGTGAACCACACAAAACATGAGTGGAGATCTAAAATCCAAGTGCCCTTAATTATTTTTTGGAGTTGAAATCAAATCAGGTCTCTCGGTTATAAATTTATTACAATTATTTCATCCAATATGATAACCAATCGATAAACCTTACTGCTGAATAAAAAGCTCAATAAGTTTCTATAAATGCTACCAAATAAAAGTCCAAAATCGAAACTCGTTTAATTTGGTTAATAAGATCTAGGTCTCGATTTTTAAATTAGGAAAAAAAAAAAGTAAAACTGGCAACTTAGCTGCATGGTATTTCTCTTTAAGCATGAAAGGACAAGAAAGCCCCACTGGCACAGGACCCAGCTGCCACTGACCTCGTTTTTGTGGTCTGAATCAGTGGCTCAAAAGGCTACTTAAAATTTGCTTTGGGGTAGTTTCCTAAGGATGACTTTTGTTTTGTTTAAGGTGAGATTTTTAAATTGTTTCCCCTTTAAGAAAGAGTATATGTTTGTAAAATGTAAATGCGGGACCAAAGCCTGGACCTGGAGGGAGAGGAAATGAGCCCACAGGAGCCCACAGCTACTTCCCACAGTGTAGCTGGAGAGAGCAAGCAGGCTGGCAGACAGCAGGCGGGAAGCCAGTAGTTAGAAGGAACAGGTTTAGGGTGACCTCGGCTGGGAGAAATGAGAAGAGTCCCTCCAGTGGAGAGTTATGGGGTAGTGCTCTTAAAACTATCGTTGCCTCTACTGAAAGAGCAGGGAGCAGAGATTCGCATACTTTAGTGAACAGAAGAATCAGGTCGACTGCTTAAAATGTCAGATCCCCAGCCCCCCTCCAGTCTTGGAGTCTGGAAATCTTTATTTTAAATCATCAACACAGGTGACTCTGATGCAGCTGTGCCAGGAACCACATTTAAAAATCCCTGACAGGGGTGAAGCATGACTGTAAAACACATAGTTTATGACAATTATGGAAGACATAGGACTCCGTATTTCTATTAGAGATTTGGCTTCCTTTTCACCCTTTTAAAAATCTTGCTTACCCATTAAATTAAATTATTTAGGGGTTATTTCATTAAGACATTTCCATTTTCTGATATTCTGACCTCTTGTCAGACAATGCGTCCTTATTTGAGGGCTTCTAAACATGATCTTCATTTTAGAAGAAACTGTTCTCTGCTGTTACAGCAATTACTTATATTTGTCATTGTTTTGTTCCTAAAAAGTAAAATGCACATGAAGAGAGATATCCAATTCCTACTTCTCTCAGTTATTCTGAGATAAAATAATCTTAGCTATAACTGAGCCTAAACTAAGCTGAGCCTTAGCCACTGTCTGAAATGCCTGCACAGGACCTTCGAGGAATAGTTATTCTCCAAAGGGCCAGCTGTTATCTATTGCCATTTCCCACACTGTTTCTGCCACTCAGGAATGCTGCACCCTGGCGGTTCTTTATTGGTGTCTGTTCCATGCATTGATTCATTGTGGGCCCCAGAGTGCCTGCTTGAAGGTAGGTTTTACCACAGCACAAGAACAATCTTGTTATGCACATGTTTGTGATCAATTGGAAGATGTGAGTGGTACAGGATTCAATAACTGCTAGAGGCAAGTGCAGTAAACATACA
>NW_011888882.1:2678746-2682190 GCF_000151845.1 Pteropus vampyrus
CCTAAACTAAGCTGAGCCTTAGCCACTGTCTGAAATGCCTGCACAGGACCTTCGAGGAATAGTTATTCTCCAAAGGGCCAGCTGTTATCTATTGCCATTTCCCACACTGTTTCTGCCACTCAGGAATGCTGCACCCTGGCGGTTCTTTATTGGTGTCTGTTCCATGCATTGATTCATTGTGGGCCCCAGAGTGCCTGCTTGAAGGTAGGTTTTACCACAGCACAAGAACAATCTTGTTATGCACATGTTTGTGATCAATTGGAAGATGTGAGTGGTACAGGATTCAATAACTGCTAGAGGCAAGTGCAGTAAACATACAGAAACAAATCAAAAGATAGGGAAAAAAAAAGTTCTGTAGGGAAGTTACTTTAACCATATGTATTAGATAGGCTACATTTCTTAGAGTTGTTCTTGGTAGGAGATGCAGACTTTGTTCAAGAAAGACAGTGCTGTTGCCTTCCATAAAATTCATATTCTGCTACTGTATGAGGGTCAAGGTTAAAGTCAGCTTCGAAAGAATCAGCTATAAATTTAATAAGTGGCAAAGAAACTTAGACGATTTTCTGGAAAAATAAGTTCTTTCTAGGTAGCCTGCAAAAATGTGCTGACTTTAAATCGCCAATTACAGGGTAATATTGGAGATATGCAAGAAGACTACTGAATTTTAGGGCTGTTTTCAGAAATAAAAATACAAAAATATTTTTTTTCAAAGCTCTAAAGTGAATCATCAGTAAATTATCACATAACTGAGAGGTTTAAGCAAACTGATTGTTATGCCTTGGATATATATAAGCATTAGAAATTCTGCTACAGGATCTCATTGGGTCATTGGTCTTTCCCGGGTGGGCTTTTCAAAACTGATATCTTATTCATCTCTCTTGTCTGCTCACACAATGAGGGATTAAGAAAATGCCAGTACTTCCTCTCAGCCCCCTGGTCTCTAGACTGCGGGAGACTGAATCGGCTCTGCCAGAGGCTACAAGAGAATAGGGCCTTTGAAGGTGAAGCAAGAGATGGAATTTAAGGAAAGAGGGTTGAAGATGTAAGGAAGTTTATTAGGTATTAATTAGGGCAATGCTAAACAAATGCTATAACAAATAAACCCCCAAATATCAGTGGCTAGTTTTCTCACACCCAGGTTCACAGTCTTTTGCAAGTATTCTTCAATGACTGCAACTTTTCTCTGTGGAGCAGCTCAGAGATCCAAATTCCTTCCATCTCATGGCTCTATCAATCCCAAAAGCTGCAGAATCCTTCCCATTCAAACAGGGGTAAGAGAACAGGGAAGGCAGAAGGCACAGATTCTTCTTAAAAACCTATCTGGGAAGTGACATGAATCTCTTCCACATTTTTTGGTGAAAACTAGTCACATGTCCACATCTAGATGCACGTAGGGCAGAAGAACGCAGTCTCTGACTGGGCAGCCACCTCCCAGTGACATCTCTACTCTGGGAAGAGGATGCTGAATGTTGAGAAGTGGTTGGCCATCTCTACCACACAAAAGATTGATAGGGCACAATGGGTAGACTGAGAAGGAAACCAGAAGGAGAAGAGTCAGAGAATATTATGAGAACTGGAAAAGATTGCTAACTTTCGGGTAAAGGAATATCATTCTCCTGGTGGCTTAGCATAACAAAGATGAGATGCATAATTAAATTTATCATTAAAGCTTTGAAGTAAGGCAGACTAAGAATTCAGGCATGATGAGGTTTAGGAGGCTTTGCTGGGTGTTCAAATGAGATGTAATAAAGAACTAGTTCTGGGGTCTCCAAAGAAATTCTTTCCAGGTTCTAAGAGGAAAGCATCAACTGCTTTTGAGTTGTTCATGTTCCCCCAAAATTTGCTGTTTGCAATAGCAGGAATGCTTAAAGATTTTGCTGGTAGAACCAGAAATGTCTAAACTCTGGAAGAGAAAGAGAGCTGTCCACAGAATGTCTGCAATGATGGAAATGTTCTATATCTACGCTGCCTAATACAGTAGCCACTAGTTATGTGTGACCATTAAGCACTTGAAATGAGGCTAATGTGACTGCAGACCTGAATTTTTTATTTGATTTAATTCTGAGAATTTTACATTTACAATTAAATAACCACACAGGGCTAGAGTCTACCATATTGGATAGCGCAGTTCTAAAGGATTGTAATCTTCACAAGCCTCTCCTTTCTCTCCTGCACAAGCTTACTTAGGTGGCTCTGCACAGCCAGATTCATACAATTTTTCCTCCTCACCAGAAGTGGTTGATTAACCCCTGGATGAACACTCTACCAAATTTAGCCGGTCAGAGTTCCTTCCCAGAAGCTGAGGAAATGACAGAGAATCTTTCTTTGGATTCAGAAGCTGTTGTTGGCCATGTTTTCTGCATGAGGATGAGAGAAGCAGAGGTGGCCAGTCTCCAGAGAAAGATGAATAAAGCAGACTTGAAGAAAACAATGAGATAAGAGAGGAAGCCAGAATCCTGGCTCCCGTTCCAGCCTCTGATTTCAATTTATTCCTATAACAGGACTGCAGCTGGCCCTTCAGTTCTGTGACACACTCCTGAATCCTTTTAATAAATTTCTCTTTTGTATAAGCTCCTGTTACTTGCAGTAAAAAAGCCCTAACTACTAAAAAGGGATTGAGGAAAGCACTCCTTGAGCAGATCCAACCACCACGTGGGTGAGGAGGGGTTTGGCTGACTTGTTGGACGCTCAGTCTGATGGACTCACAGCTGACCCTAGTGAGAGGACACCTGAGGCAAGCTAACAGCAAGTC
Organism: Pteropus vampyrus; assembly: GCF_000151845.1. Classification (NCBI taxonomy): domain Eukaryota; kingdom Metazoa; phylum Chordata; class Mammalia; order Chiroptera; family Pteropodidae; genus Pteropus; species Pteropus vampyrus. The sequence continues at coordinate 2,681,499 of NW_011888882.1, forward strand.
CCTGAGGTCACTGCAAATCCTAGATCTGATTCTTAGTCTCACAGATGAGAAGGAATGTTACTCCTTACAGCTCATCCAGGCATAATCAGGCTCTGAGGATTAAGACAATCTTCTGAATTCACAAATGACTGATTGATAAGCAAGAATGCCAATGTATTACCTATGTAGTAAAGAACAGTGGTATTCAAAGTCTATAATAATCTGGCCCTAATTTTTTATAAAGCCTTGATTTCCTCTACGTTCTCCCATGCATCTCACTTTCTGTTGCTCAAAGATGACATGTATTTTTCCTCTTCCATTTCTTTTTTCCTACCATTAACTCAGCCTGGAATGTCTGACTTCCATCTCCACCTCTCAAAATTCTACCAATATTTCAAGGTCCATTTCAAAGGTCATCTCCTCCCATCTTTTTGGAATAATCAGTCTTTCTCTACTTTCTCTTCCCATTTTACTTTGCAACACCTTGAGAATGTTTTAGAATTATTTATGAATGTCTCATATCTACAACATTCCAAAATCTTCACCAGACATATCTTTTGTATTAATGCAATCTATAATTGAATTCACTTTTCTGGTAACTACTTCATACTTTCATCTCATATTGAGTTCTGTGGTCAATTTAGACCCTTAATATCATAAACCATGAGGATTTACCTCAGAGCATGCTGGGACCTTGTCGGCAGGCTGGTGAG
>NW_011888882.1:2682240-2701543 GCF_000151845.1 Pteropus vampyrus
GTGGGTGAGGAGGGGTTTGGCTGACTTGTTGGACGCTCAGTCTGATGGACTCACAGCTGACCCTAGTGAGAGGACACCTGAGGCAAGCTAACAGCAAGTCCCTGAGGTCACTGCAAATCCTAGATCTGATTCTTAGTCTCACAGATGAGAAGGAATGTTACTCCTTACAGCTCATCCAGGCATAATCAGGCTCTGAGGATTAAGACAATCTTCTGAATTCACAAATGACTGATTGATAAGCAAGAATGCCAATGTATTACCTATGTAGTAAAGAACAGTGGTATTCAAAGTCTATAATAATCTGGCCCTAATTTTTTATAAAGCCTTAATTTCCTCTACGTTCTCCCATGCATCTCACTTTCTGTTGCTCAAAGATGACATGTATTTTTCCTCTTCCATTTCTTTTTTCCTACCATTAACTCAGCCTGGAATGTCTGACTTCCATCTCCACCTCTCAAAATTCTACCAATATTTCAAGGTCCATTTCAAAGGTCATCTCCTCCCATCTTTTTGGAATAATCAGTCTTTCTCTACTTTCTCTTCCCATTTTACTTTGCAACACCTTGAGAATGTTTTAGAATTATTTATGAATGTCTCATATCTACAACATTCCAAAATCTTCACCAGACATATCTTTTGTATTAATGCAATCTATAATTGAATTCACTTTTCTGGTAACTACTTCATACTTTCATCTCATATTGAGTTCTGTGGTCAATTTAGACCCTTAATATCATAAACCATGAGGATTTACCTCAGAGCATGCTGGGACCTTGTCGGCAGGCTGGTGAGAGAGGAGAGGAAGAAACTTAATGGCAGGGGGCAGAGGAACATAGCAGAAAACTTACTATCAGGTGGCAATATTAATACTGGATTGATCTAGTAAGAGGGAAATGGAAGAGGATAACTCCGGACAGCTACACTAGCTAGAGTCACTTAGCTAACCACTCTGTAGTTCAAGGGCCCATTGAAGATGGACAAAAACCCATCCAGTAGCCAGTGGGGTTTGAGGAATGACCTCTAAGCCTGACCACCTTGGAATGGTGATTAAAGGCAGGACTGGCCTTCGGGGCTCAGCAAGCTGACAAGTAATGTAGGAGTACTGGTTTTGGAGCCAGACAGACCTGGGTTCTTATCCTGGATCTACCATTCGCCAATTGTGTGACTTGGCACAAGTGACTTTGCTTCTCTAAGACTCGATTTTCTCATCCATGAAATGAGGGAAAATATTCTTGCTTTTTGAAGGATTGCTGTGATATTACCTGACAGGGTGAGTATGCACCTGGCCCATAGTGACATCAAATATATATTCGTTTCCATCACAGGCAAGGGCTTGATGGCATGCATGTGTCTGAATCTAGGCTGGATTCCAGGCAGAAGCTGCCTAGTGGAGGAACAGAGATCAGGAAAAGAATCAAGGCTGCAGCCAAGTATGTAGTCTAAAACAGCAAGTGTTGGAAACTCAAATAGAAAACCTAGGTAAGAAGATGCATGGCAGTTCCTACCTGCTGTGAATCATAACTACAGATTCAGTGAACAACTTTTACTGCTCTGCTGTCTCCCCCAAGATCAACCTCTCTGATCCCTCTTGACTTACTCAGCTCCTCTGGGGCGATACTCCTTGTGGTCTCCTGTTTCTCCAGCTGTTCCTACAGGGCTTCTTTGCCTCATCTTAAAATATTGGTCCTCCTTACAGTCCTGTCCCAGGACTCTTTTTGTTTCATTTTGCACATACTTCCCCAGTCATCTCATTCTTATGGCTTTGCTTGGTCTTCAACTACTTGTTGCTGAATCCCAGATCTTCACCTCCAGCCACTTGCTCACAACTCAAAACTATTCAGTGTTCTCTTAGAAATTTGAGGTTAATTTGCACTGAAACTAAGTTATCCCTTTATCCTTCTGCTTAAATTCCCCTATTTTTCCTGAAACACTGGAGTTCTGGTTCAGAAATGATTACCAAGCATGTGAAGTCAACACTATAATCAATGCTATTCTATTACCAGGGTTTTTAAAACCATGGATCATGGCCCATTATGGGGAGTTACAACTAGCTTTTTCGAGAGTAGAACATAGAATGCAATGGAATAGAAATAGAATGCTTGCCTCCCTAGTAAGTATTGTTTTAAATTTTTTTATTTTCAGTATGTGTACATTTGGGTCATAATAAAATTTTTGTTTTTTTACTGTGGGTCATAGACAAAAATTTAATATCCACTGGGTTAGACCACTATTTCTACCAGAGCATCCCAATCAAACTACAAGAGGAAGGATTCAGGAACTAAATTACCTGGGTCCAATTATAAGCTTATTAGCTATATAATAATAGTGCTTATTACCTATGTTTTATTGGACAAATCACTTAACCTCTCTACTTCTCAGTTTTCTCATCAGTAAAATGGGTACAAAATTATGCCTCCTCATTAAATAAATATAGTTATTGCCTGACATGAGTGTTTTCTAAGTATTAACTACTCTTAAACAATAAAATATCTATTCTCTTAAAGACATTAAAATTATAGAAGTATTTGAGAACTATCCACATAAAGGCATATTGCACATAATAGACAAATTCATCAGATTTATTTGACCTTTTCATAATGTGACAAATATGAACAATGGCAGTATTTATATGGTACAGTGAGAAAAAGGGAACAGTCCACTCTGGCCAAAGATGACTGACCATAGGTGACAGCAGCTTCTAGATAGTAACAAATGGCAGCCCCAAGGCCTGAAGGGGTCAATATCTCTACACTTGACCCATTCTCATCACAAGGCGAGAAGCTCTGGACTCTTTCTCATGGCTATAGTTATCAATTCAGGGTGCTAACTATAGCCTAGTCTACTAGAATAGAAAAATAAAGCTCAAGTTGATGCCCAAGTTGATGTCAGCCTTAGGATGCAACTGACTATGAATAGCAGAGAAAGTTATCTAAAATACCTAGACTCTGACAAGATGGCTGAACTGCTGAATCAACCAACCCTGAAGTCCATCCTATTCCAGATTCCTCGATAGGGGAATAATAAATGTTTTTATTGTTTAAGCTATTTTTGAGTTATGATTTCGATTACATTAGACCAAAGCTTCCTAACTGACTCAATGCCTTGTTCTATCCTTGAGACTTTTCAATACTATAATTCTTAGAATAAGATTGTACTATGAAATGTAAATTATTGCACACAAATTTAGTAATCATTGTTATGGGCCACAGAACACAGATAATTACAAATGTTTACATTTGGGATTTGAGGTTCTTCTCAGATGTTCACAACCCTTTCATGGCAAAGGTTGCTGCTATTAGAAACTGTTCCATCTGCACCTCATTAAATTTTTTGGCTTCTTGGTGAATTCAATGCACTTCTATAGGTCTGGATAGTTTCAGGGTATAAGCTACTGGAAGCCATAGTGCCACCCTTTTGTGTAGTTGCTTCCTTGATAGCTTATGGGGAACTCTGTCATGGCAATTCCATGTCTGCTGTAAAAAGATTTAAATTTATAGAACTCAATACCTATGTGTACATATAAGCCCCATGCCCTCTATTTAAATTTATAGAACTCAATACCTATGTGACTATCTTGAAGCTGACAAAAATATACAGAGAGGAAAGGACCAGGGCAAGCACATGGAAGCATCTTCATAAGCTGCCCATTGCTCTCTCAACTCTTCTTCAGACCGGCTGTCTGGAATTACTCTCCAAACGTAATGGCAGAAATGGAAGATGCATTCACAGAGTGGGCAGCCCAAGAACTCCTGAGGACGCCCTTTATCATCACCATTCAAAGTGACAGAGGATGGGTGATAGAGTCCAGCTCCTGAGCATGTCTGAGCAGGTGAGTGTGTGCCAGAGGAGAGGAGTGAACTCAGTTTACACAGAGCCCTAAAGAGTGGTTGGAACAGTGATGAAGCAGATTTCAAGAGGAGTTCACACTGTCCCTATACTTTCAGGCAACTTTGAATGACAAATGGTGGCCAACTTACATCTTCAGCCCTGCAATCACTTAAGAGGAACTCCTGCCCTCTTCTCTGTCACCTGAATTCATCTGGAAACAGCCTACCAAGGCAAGAGCAGGGCTCACTGGAATGGCTAGCTCCTTCTTACAAACTTCCTACTACTGCCTTTGTTTGTTAGTTTGCTTTTTGTTTTTAATATCTATATGTGACATCTAGGTTCTGCTCCACTCCTGACTTAGCTCTTTGCAGTTAGCATCCACAGAGTGGCTTTCCTTGGGGAAGAATGGCCGGGACAGGACTCTTCATGAAGACCTTTGAATTCCCATCACCTAAGGATACAGAGAGCCGCAATCCTCCACCAATGCCAAGGCCAATTCTAAATTCCTATCCTTGGAACAGGTGATGCTTCTTAAAAAAAAAACAAAAAGTTAAACTATTTATTTTTAAGTAAGAGAATGATCTTTCGGACAGTTGATGACAGTTTCAGTCCCTAAAGATGAAGACACCATTACATTGGGGTTTGATGTCCTTCATTTTGGAAAACTTAAAGATATTATTTATACAAAGATAAACCTAGTAAACAGTTTGAGTTCACCTTAAATCTGTAACAGATACTACAGCCTAAGATTTTAAGGATTATAGAGAAAGATAAACATTGATCGAGTATAGAGTTAGTCAGACCCTTCCTTCAAAAAAAATTTTTTTTTTCAGTAGTAGGAGATCTAGGTAATGGCTCTCTAATGGGGTCATTTAATATTGAGGAATCAATTGCCAGTAATGCTTTTCTAGGCCATAGTGTCCTTGGTTATGTACATGGAGCAAATCATCTGTGTAGAGTTAAAGAAAATAGACTGTGTGCATACTTGAGAGTGAACTTGAAGGAGAAGGTTTATTCTGGGCACAGGGTATGGCTGATGCCAGAGCTTCTCCTTTCCTAGTACCTTGAGGACCCATTGGCTGAAATGGCAACAGCAGCAAAGGGGCTGTTTGGTGTACCATTCAATTTCTTGACAAAAGTGAGAAGTAGTATTGGACAAAGTACCGTTAGTATTCTTAAATTCATTGCAGTGGGGATCCTAGGGAAATCAAAGGATAGAGGAAATGAGAGTTTGTTAAAAATAAATATGACAAAACTTTTACCCCCCAACTTGTGAACTGAAACGTATTCATATGATAAGGATGTGTAGTGAATATATACATTAGAGTACATAGTACTCTTTATTTTCTGTTTAATTGAAATATAATCGATGTACAAAAAACTACACACATTTAAAGTATACAGTTTGATGACTTTTGACTTGTCTATATATCTGTGAAATTATTATCACAATCAAGACATGAATATATCCAACAATTCCAAGTTTCCTCTTGTCCCTTTGCAATCCTTCCCTCTCTTCTCCCTCTCCTCACTGCCTCTCCCACCTCCAGGCAACCACTAATCTGCTTTGTGTCATTATAGATCAGTTTGCATTTTCTAAAACTTTTTATAAATGGAATTATACAGAATGAATTTATTTTTTCTGGCTTCTTTCATAATTATTTTGAGACTCATTCACATTGCTTCATATATCAATAGTTCATTATTTTTTTTTATGATAAATGGTATTCCATTGCATGGATACACTGTAATTTGTTTATCCATTTGCTTTTTTATGGACATTTGAGTTGTTTCAAGTTACTGACTATTATAAATTAAGCCTCTATGAACATCCATATACAAATCTTTGTGTGAACATATTCTTTCATTTCTCTTGATAAATATTTAGGTGCGGAATGGCTGTATTATGTGATAGATATATGTTTAACTTTTTTAATAAACTGTCAAATTGTTTTCCAAGGTGGTTGTACCATTTTACATTCCCACTAGTGTTGTATAAGAGTTCCAGTTGCCCCACATCTTTGCTAGCACGGGGCAAGGTCAGTCTTTTTCATTTTAGCCATTCTAATGCATGTGTGGTGGCAACTCATTGTGGCTATAACGTACGTTTTCTTAAAGACTAATGAGGTTTAGCATCTTTTGTATGTGCTTAATAGACATCTGTATATTTTCTTTGGCTACATATCTGTTTAGCTCTTTTTCTTATTTGTAATATATGTACACATATAATATGTAATATGTACACATTCTCTAGTTAAGAATATAATTTTTTTTGGCTCATACTAGATCAGTATGTTGAGGCATATTACTATCTCCTCCAAGCATTCATCCCCACAGCTGCTAAATACTCCTGACAAGTAGAGAATATAAAAAGTCTCAGCCTATTCAAGGAGTAGAACAGAGACTGGAGTTTGAGTCCAAAACTCTTCACTCCCTTAGGAATCTTACAGTATGAAATTTAAATGGTGTTGGGCAAGGGGGTGAAAGAAATCTATTGTTATAGATATGTACACATCCTAAACCCAGAGTACAAAAGTGACATCCAAAGGGAACTGAAAAGAAGGACATTATAAAATCCACTACCACTTGTAAGTGGCTCAGGGTCCTTTTTTGCCTGTGTTCTTTGCCAACATGGCTCAGAGGAATATGCTACCTCTCATTTGGATGGCTGTGCTGAATGGCAGCAAGCCACACAAGACAACAAATCCAATGGAGGTTAAGACCAGGGCTCTTCTGAGAGACTCCCATCATAAGAGGGTTCACAGAGGCCTACAGTTGGACTGGACACGCAGTGGGAGGGATGATGCTGCTGGGAGGAAAAGGGCTATGATTCAGTTGGTAAGGTGTTGCCTACTATGACCGACAGCATCTTTCAAAAATGATTGCCTACACTTTCAATCCTTAATGTTTTTCTTAAATGTGACTTTGACATTCACCCATTGAGTAGTGAGCTCTATATCCCCTGGCCTTGAATTAGGGCTTGCTTCAATCAAGAAAGTGCTTTAAAAGTAAGGTTATGTGACTTCTGAGACAAGGCCATAAAAATGTTATGTTCTTCGACTTTGTTCTTTTGGTATGTTCATTCTTAGAATTCCACCACCATGCTGTAAGAAACACTAAGCAACCACATGGAGGGTCTCAAAGTCTCTACCCACAAATAACTTACTATTTATCAGGAGAAAAATTAAAAAAAAAAAAAAAACTATACAGTGGAGAAACTGTTTTAAAAAAATGATTAACATGACCATTAATGGGGAAAATAGATATCACTTGTCTCCTGATATGATACACTGAGAAAAATACAACATCATCTCAGTGGTATTTCTACAAAAAAGTGCAATCTAATAATGAGAAACATCAGAAAATCCCAAAGAGAATAATACTCTAAAATAGCTGGCATATGCTCTTCAAAAAATGGAAAGATCAAGAAAGACAAAGAAAGGCTGAAGAACTGTTCCAGATTAAAGGAGATTAAACAGACATCTCAGCTAAATGCTATACATGATCCTAAATTAGCTTTTAAACTGGGGCGGGGGGGGCGGGGGGGAAGGTAAGGAGAGCTATAAAAATATTATTGAGATAGTTGTATAAATTTTAATATTGACTCTGGAATAGATAACTGTATTTATAAGTATTAGATCTCTTAATTTTTATAATTCTACTCTGGTTATGTAAAGGATGTCTTAGTTCTTAGAAAATCCACACTGAAATGTTTCCAATCCACTTTCAAATGGTTCAGATGAATGAACAGAATATATGAGAGTGAATAATTGGCCAATCTAGAAAAATGGTATACAGAAGTTTCTCATGCTGTCCTTGCAACTATTCTGAAAGTTTAAAATTATATCGAAATAAAAAGTTATTTCTAACCCCCTAAAAGAAGAGAAGAACCTAAGTGTTTGTGGAATAGGGTTGCTTTAGGCACAGGCAATCCTTGTTCCTAGAAGCTTCCCTGAATTCAGCAACAATCATAGGCTTGTTGTACTTTTGGGAAAAGTGGATGATCCTCAGGGAATGGGAACAAACTACAAAGGGATGTCGTGGATTCTGGACGGAGGTTTGGACCAGCAAGGATCGCCTTTTAACAGAGGGTGATGAGTCTGTGCAAGCTCTTCCTCCTGCGACACCTTGTGGCAATAAAGAGCTATTGCAGATTTTAGTGCCACCTCTATTTGCCAAGATTAACCTTTGAAGTAAGTCGTCTCCCAGTTCTTGGACAATTTGAGAGGAAAGATGTTAAGGAGGAGATACCACGTTTCTTGTTAAGTATGGCATGCGAGTCTTCAAACTAGAAAGTGGAAAAATAAGAGATGTAACAGTGTGTGCCTCCTAAGTTTATGAGGTGATGCCAATCATACTTCCTTAGCTTTATATGCTCTTACACAACAATTGCATCAAAAACTGTGCAAGTGCTAAGAAAAGATGATGAAAATGCAACTGGATAAGTTCTCATGAATGGGAAAAGTGCAACTTCAAAGTTATGTAATAGTCTTTTTGCATATGTGTTCTTGAAAAGCTATGACTAAATTGAATTTTTATAATTGAAGCCATATTTTCATTGCACCATGAGAAAATTTAAAAGAATATTATAGAATGACATTTTGAAATATGAAAACACACATACTTTTCAGTTTTCTAATCCAATTTTCAGTGTCTGAAAAAATCATGTTTCCTTAAAGTGCAGCATTCCTGCAAAGTTAGATGTTTAGGTAGGTAGAGGCTAATAAGAACTCATGCAAGCTTGAGAGCAGAAATTCTATGTTTTAAAATAGTGGATTATATGTAGGAATTAGATGTATATATAACTATTAAAATAAGGTGTTGATTAAGACTGGTAAATTTTCATCAGTTTTATTTTTTATGATGCTTCATGTATTATCAAGGCTGTTTTGGTTATAAATGACAGAAGTCATTTATAAATGACTTCTGTCATTTATAACCAAAACAGCTAGTTCAAGCAAAAATCAACTAGTTCAAGCAAAAAAATAGTAATTTATTGGTTATATTACTGGGGAGTCCAGAGGTAGTTTGAACTCTTAGGCATGGTTAGATACAGAGGCTCAAATGTTTCCTTCTTTCCTTTCTTCTTTCCCTCCTTCCCTTCTTTCTCTCCCTTCCTTCTTTTCCTTCTTCCTTCCTGCCTTCCTTCCTTCTTTCCTTTCTTCCTTCTCTCCTTTCCTTCCTGCCTACCTATCATCCATCATTTTTCTATATCCCTCTATATTTCTCTCCGTTGTTCTTTGTGCAAACAGCCTCTTCCTAAGGCCAGGGAAGACATCCAGAGCAGAAAGAATAAGTCTCTCAATTTTCTCTATCAACAATGTCTAGGGAAATACTCTGGTACCGTTTGGATCACAAGCACATGCCTGGGAGGGGAGAAGAAAGGCCATGTAATTTACAATGCTTCAGGATCATGGCCCAGGGTGGGGGGACAGAGTAGAATATTATGGGATACAGTTTACCTAAAGAACCAGAAGAAGAAAGGGAAAAGGTGGTAGACAGACAAAAACGATAACTATAAGTTTCCCCTATGTTCATAAAGACACAGTTTTATAATATAATTCCAATGGACCTAAACATAAGTAACTATATATTGAAAGCTTTTTAAGGTAAATATTGGACAAATGCATTAAGATATAAAGAAAATATCATTTTATAAGGGCCAAAGATTTTTTAAAATCTAATATATGTTTGGTTTAACAGAGCTTACTTTATGCATAGAATGTTTTTGTATTTATTTATATAGAAATTTATTATTGGGGGAAAGGCAGATTTAAAACCATATATACTTATAAAACATTATATAAACAGTAAGTCCCTATTTTTGGTTTTATAATGTATTTTCTTACCTGCTTACATAGACATATACATGCAATTTAAAAGTAGGTAAGTATATGCAACAAAATGTTACCAAGGGTTATTTCGGGCTACAGATAGACGGTGATGATTTTTGAAATTGTAGCCTATTTATATTTTCTTATTTTTCTACCTATATAAAACAAAACTAAAATTCTATATAATTCAAAGTTTTATGCATTCAACTTTAGTTTTAAGTACTAATTCCTTTCAAACTAACATGGCGCCTAGAGGCATTAGATTTCATAATGGTGGCACAGGCGGGTGTCAGGCCCCACTAACGTCCATAGTTAATTTGGACTAAATAATTCATTCATTAAGAAAACTTTGGCCAGAAAACTCAGCGGGTCATATTGACCTACATGAAAATGTTCGGGTATCATGTGTTAGCAATGTATCCCTGTGTTTCTTTGGTCTGATACAAGACCTTGAGGACTTACACCAGAATCACTTTTGAGGAGCTTGTTAAAATGCATACTCCCTGGTCTCATTCCAGATTTTCTGATTCAGAAATTTAATTATTGATGCTGTACTTCAAATCCCTAGGCCATAAGGCTAGACACGAGGATTGAAGAACTGGTATTTTCAATTAAGTTCCCGGGAGGATTTTTCTGTATACTAAAATTTAAGAACACCTGTTTCAGAGATAGTAAAGTAGGAAAAGTATGAGAGGGAAATGATTGTACTGCCAAGAGAGGATCACTGGACATCCCAGAGCCTTTGTTATTATTATTATCACTAACACAGTTCTTTTGCCTAACATGTCAACTATGAACATGAATCAGACAATTATAAGATTGTCATTAGGCATTCTTTGATTTGAAAAATAGAATACTTTTATTACATGTAGGGCTCAGTATTTTTTCCCCAGCAGAATACATTCTGAATTTTTAGGAATCAAAATTCATAAAATTCAGAAAAATTTACAGTATAGACACCATTCTGGGATCATAACCATGTTTTAGCAAATAAATTTGAAAGTATAGTTCTAAAAGAAATAGGAAAGGAAAAGAAGGAGGAAGGAGAAGGAAGAAAGAAAAACTCATTAGAATTTTGGTAGCACCAACTAAGTACTTAGGACAAGCACTTTTATAATCAGAAAAGTCCATCAAGGTTATTTTTTAAATGATTTAAAATATAATTTTAATATACCAAAGTTCAGTTTACAAATTAACTTTTGGAGAATCTAAAATTGTATAGAATAATAATAAAATAAAGAAATAAAAGTAAGGTGAATAATTAACCCTACTTCAACTCTACCTAGTCAATGAGTGTAGACAAGTAATGTAATGGAAAGCAGTGAGTAATAAAGGAAATAATTTAATGTAAGAGTTTTGTTTAATAGAATAAATGAGCTAAACTAAATTCTAGTAAATCTTCATTATAAAGATACTGAATAATTTTCCATCTGGAGCAAAAATCTTTATTTCCTGTCCTAAGTACTTTCAAAGTAGTTGAAAATACAGTGTAAAAAGAAACTCAGCAAATATATATAAATTAAATTGTCTATTCCATTATTTTCTTCCTTAGTTTCTATGGCATACTTATAGCTAAAAAGAAAGCTTCAATATAGGAGAGCTGTAGTGTACCATATTTTAGTTATGTAGCTCACAACTTATTCTTCACTGACAGTATTCATTCTGTCAATATGATTGTACTAATCAGGGTTTTCCAGAGAAACAGAATGAATAGGATGTGTGTATCTATGGAAAGAGACTTATTTTAAGGAATTAGCTCTTGTGATTATGGAGGTTGACACATTGAAAAGCTGCAGGGTAGATCATTAGGCTGGAAACCCAGGGAATTATTGATGCTGTACTTCAAATCCCTAGGCCATAAGGCTAGACACCGAGGAAATGTCAATATTGCAGTTAAAGTCTGCAGGCCATCTGCTGGCAGAACTTCCTTTTGCTCTGGAAGTCAGTCTTTTGTTCTATTCGGGCCTTCAACTAATTGGATGAGGCCCAGCCAAATCATGAAGAGCAATCTGCTTGACACACTCTAGTGATTCAAATGTTAATTCCATCTAGCAACATTCTCAAGGAAACACCCAGAAAAATACTTTACCAAATATCTGGGTACCCTGTGGTCCAGCCAAGTTGACACATAAAATTAACCATCATAATGACCTAAGTTGGATCTGATGTCTATGAGATAAACAGTAGTTATTTTATGAAAAGACAGATGAGCCTTTCAGTATTATAAGACAGAGAAACCATTAGAGTTTATTTTTCCAGTCATTCGTATCAAAATGCTAATATCTGAGGTGGATATATTTTGGCTGACCGGCAGTTTGACCCTTTTATTTTGGGGCAGTACTGTGGTGCATTTTGATGGGAGTCAAGCTCCCATCTCCCTCCACAAAGCCCAGACACTTACTTCCATTGATTCCTGACAGCTGGTGCATATGACCTAAAAACTGTTTATTGCATGCTCCCGCCAAGGACTTTTATTCTGAAGTGAATACACAGAGAAGGGAGGGATAGTATGTGTCACTGGAGTGACTGTGGTAGCTGACTGCAGGGTCTGGAACTGTGGGTGGTGGTGCTTGCAATAAGTTTCAAGCGCCCATTGAAGAAGCAACACTGTAACCAGACCCCTCACATGAAGATATTTAGCTGTGTTTTGTCTATCTTAAATTGGTTGATTCCTGTCAATTTTCCAAGCCTACTCCTCTGGCTTTCCCATTTATTTTGTCAGCTGCTTATACCCATCCAATACATTCCTTTTGTGCTTATGGTAACAAGAACTGGCAAGTAAGAATGCTGACCAATGCAGGAAGTTTCAAGGGAAGTTATTGTGGTACATTTTATAAAGTAGTTGTATCATAGGTGAGGCTATTTTGATATGTTACAGAGCCTGGATTAATTTTAAAACATAGCAACTTGTGTATATTAACATCAGTCATCCCAAATCTGAAGACAAATAAGAAAAGTTTCCCTCCTGTTAAGAGCTGAATTATATCCCCACAAAATTCATATATTGAGGCCCTTACTTCCAGGACCTCTGAATATGACTTTATTTGGAGATAGAGCATTTAAAGAGGCGATTAAATTAAAATTGGGTTGTTTGGGTGAGTCCTAATCTAATCTAATTGATGTCCTTATAAGAGGAGGAGATAAGGACACACATGACATAAAGGGATGGCCATGTGAGGACATAGCAAGAAGGAGGACATCTGCAAGTCAAAAAGAGGGGCCTCAGAAGAAACCAAATCTGCCAACACCTTGACCTTGGACTTCTAGCCTTCAGAATTACAAGAAAACAGATTTTTATTGTTTAAGCCACTGAGTCTGTGGTATTTTGTTATGGCTCCCCTAGCAAACAAATGCACATGCCTTCAAGGATCTTATAGTTTTAGAAAAGGAAATAAATATGAATAAGTATAAGAAAAATTATACATGCTAAGATATAAGTTGCATAGAGGACGGTGAAGGATAAATGTGGAGAGCTAGGAAAGAGGGGGGTTAAGAAAATGTTATATGAATTTAGATATCATTTGTCTTATCTTTAAGCAAGATCTTTTCTTGAACCTCATATAAATATTGGTTGTTTAAGCTTAAAAAGAAATGAAAACATGTTTGGATAATTAACTTACCATCACAAATGAAATGTAATAACAAAATATAAAACAACCGATGAGGGGGGAAAAAAAACAAGCCTTAACATCTGCCTTTAAAGTTTTGCCTGAGAGATGGTTTCTAACATATTAATATGCCAACAAATATAAGAAGGTATTCTGTCAACAGATAGAATGTAAACCTAATATCAAACCATTTCTGCAAAGCAAGATGGTGAAGTTATGATAGTAGGCCATCAACAGAACATCCTGTGAAGAAAGATTGCTACTAGCATAACTAAGGCCAGAATCCACAGTGAAAAGTTTAATGCTGTAGAAAATGTGAAACCTTTACTGTAGAAAAAGAGTGAGCAGCACCAAAGAACACAGCATCTATGATTGTGCACACTCGGGTGGAAGTTATTGTTATAATAAGGAAAGTGTGATAATCTCTTGGGGCACAGCAATGGAAAATTTGGGTAAAAAAGAAAAAAAAAGGTCATATGTCAATTATATCTCAATAAAACTGGAAGAAGGAAATAAAAAGAAAACAAGTTAGAAAAGAAAAAGAGAAGGTGAAGAAAAGGTCAGTTGGCAAAATGTGACCTCCACTGCTCCTGGGTAACATGCTCTGGATTATCGGCATTCCCTGTCCATATTCATATGAAAAACATACCAAATCTTCAAGAATTTCTGATTCTATTCAATTGTTTTTGATTAATACCTCAACTTTTTTTTTTTGTATTAACATTAGTACAAATGGGATAAGAACATATTAATTTTCCTCTGCTAACTGCTAACCTGATGGAGTTTTTTAATTAAACCTATCCAAAGCTAGAAATGTTTGCATTTTCCCCATGATCAGGAAAAAGAATCTAGGATTTACCCTGAGTTAGAAATAAAATGTCTATAGGTTCACTGTATTAAAAAATTTTCTTATTGCTGACAATACTTGGGCATTCTATTATCACGAACCATGAAATATTTCAGATTTTATCCCTTCTTACAAGCTATTAAGTTTACCTGTTACAGTTTCATGGACTCTGGCTGAAGTCAGGAAGCTCCTGAGTCAGACACAAAGTACTTTATTGCTCACAGCACAGCAGGAGGCATAAACATCACCATATTTGTGTCAGTTCCTCTTGCTCTCAAGTCCTACAGATAATATGCAATGGACCCAGATGACACCTGCATACAGAGTGGGTTGCATTTCACAAGAGAAACCCAGGGCCAAAGATCCAGATTTCTTGAGCAAACAGCAAACAAGCTAGTCTTCCTCACTCTGAGAGCAGGCAGTTACATGACAGTCATGATATGGTCACCTTGACCTACTTAGTTGTCTATGTGACTAGCTGCAGAAACTGCTCAGTCTCAAGAGACAGAGAAATCTGGCATACTCAGCAGGAATGTGCAGGGACACCCAGGGCCACAACAGACCTGCCTCTTCAAACAATCCACTCCACACATTCTTGGCAGAATTCAAATTTTCATGTGGATGTATAACTCCATTGACCACTCTGATTAATTTAACAGAGCTTCATTCAATTTGTCTCATGCAGCATTTAATTAAAGCACTGCCAAGGATAGCCAAGCAGCAGGATGAGGTCAATCTGCTGTATTGACTTCAATCATGCCCCCAGTTTCCTGAACTCCCATAATCCATCAGAGTCTACCTTAGAAAGCCATTGGCTTTCTCCTGAAGGCTTTGATTTGACCTTTCTACTTGGTCTGAGGCACTAATCCAGGTACAGCTGGATGTATTAGAGTGGTTCGGAATTTGCCATTTAGGGCACTTCTGTTATCTATAACAATTCTATCCAGTGAGTGGAGGTACACCTGACCATCTTCAAAGGCTCGGGCGGTAGGTATCACTGATCACTTTAGCTAAACTCAGGGACAAATTTCTTGCCGCCTATTCAGAGTGCACATAAATGAGTTAATTATCCCTCCAGAGAGTTCCTCCAAGTAACCCCATTTCAGATAGATCTCCACCATCATCTGAAGGCTTTGAGATCTATTGGTGGTTCCTTAAACATTTGAAACTCTCTTACGACCACATTGAGGGTACAAGTTATTGTGATCTTAGAAGTGGAGAAATTAATGCCTGGCTTTCACACTAGAAGTACTGTCCTGGGAGTGAACAGGTGCTCAGTGAAGAGAAGTGAGCATCAGATTTGAAGAAAAGTTTAAAAATTGAGATAGGAAAGAAGTAGTAAGATACATACATAAGGTGATTAGGAAGTACTAGCAAGTAAATTTTCCCAGACACAGTGTGAGTATAGAATTTTACTAAAAAAAATTGTGCAGGTAGATGGATTGGATCAAATGCTATGTTTTGAGGATCATGGGCAAAGCATTTATCAATTAACAGGGTAACAGGGGTATCGTGAAAAGTTCAATGTAAATGAGTAACTTAGTAGATGAGCTACTAAGTTTAAATTTTGGTTTAAATTTTTATTACACAAATGCATAGTTCAAATAGCACTAGAATCTCATTGTTTGGTGCTACTATCCAGATGTATAAGTTATAGCTTGTAATAAATACTGTATAAAAATAGGCACCATGCTTCTGAGATCAGAATTCAGTTTGAGGCTGTTTTAGTTTGTGACAACACCCTACTGTTAGTCATTTTACTTTTTTACCTTCTGTATTACTTTATGGAATTGCTATATAGAATTTAACACCAAGAAATCTAAATTTCTTTAGAGTAGAAAGAAGCTTTTAAGAATAATTCTTTTATAGCAACTAAAAATTAAACCATTTGCTGCATTTGGTAGCATGGTTTATTTTTTTAATTAAACTTATTGGGGCAACACTGGTTAATAAAATTATATAGGTTTCAAGTGTACAATTCAGTAACATGTCATATGTATATTGCATTGTGTATTCATCACCCAAAGTTAAATTTCTTTCTGTCACCATATTGGTAGCAGGGTTTAATTGTTAGCATAAACTGAGACAATCGGTTTTGAAACACAGTCATGTCCCATATAATGTTTTGGTCAACAAAAGGACCACATATATGACAGTGGTCCCATAAGATTATAACGAAGCGGAGCAATTCCTATCACTTAGCGATGTTATAGTGCAACGTATTATTCATGTATTTGTGCTGATGCTGGTGTAAACAAGCCTACTGCACTGCCAATCATATAAAAGTATAGCACATATAATTATGTATGGTCCATAATATTTGTTAATAAATGACAATGTTACTGGTTTGTGTATTTACTACAATTTACTTTTAATCATTATTTGAGTATAGTCTTTCTACTTATAAAAAAGTTTGCTATTAAAAAGTATGTTGTGTTATGATGGCAGCAATCTCATATATCTCGTATTTATTGTGCCTCTTGACTGCATCATTTTTTCTTGTACTTGATTTAATCTATTGTTTTATACAGTAGCGTGCTATACAGGCTTGTAGCCTAGGAGCAATAGGCTCTACCATATAGCCTACATGATAAGTAGGCTACATCATACAGGTTTGTGTAAATGCACTCTATGATGTTCCCACAACCACAAAATTGCCTAATAATGCATGTCTCAGAACATATTCTCATTGTTAAGTGGTGCATTACTGTAGTCCTATTTCTAAATAATCCATTTATGTTTAACAGATCACTGAATAATCTCAAATTACTAACTAAACATCTTCAAGACTGGCAAAATAAGTTCATATAGACAGAGCAGCAACTAAAAAAAAAAAAACAGTTTAAGAATAAAAACGATCCTCAATTATGCATTCTATGAACCATGCTCTCACCTTGTTTTCTTCTGTATATTGACTAAAACTCCCTTTTTTCTAACCATAAATAGGTTTAAGAAATGAGTTTGAAAACGGCAAATGAAGTCTGGCATTTGTTAATAGGTTTCAATAACTGATTCTACGTTTAGCTTTGATGAACGTTTAGCTCTTTATAAATGTTTAAAGACATAATGTTCATGGCCTACTCTTAGCACTGGATTGAACTCCTCCAATGCCAGTTCCTAAAGGTAAAATAATTTGCTTCTGTTGATTTAAAATTATTAAATAACAATATAACTAGTTCCTCAATCAATCAAAATTATGTCCAGGTTCTTCTCACAAGTGTAACGTTAAGGGCCGTGGATGCAAGCAATAAGAATATTTACTACTATTAATTATAACAGTAATCAAAATAATCCCTTATATTCACACAGTTCTTTATTGTTCAAAATTATTCCATATTTATTTGAGCTACTTAATATTCATAAGAAAAATTATTCTCCAAGCAATACTGCTCCATTTTACGGATAAGGGAATTCAGACAAAAAAAAAAAGTTTAAGTGACTCACCCCTAGTCATTGGCACTAGGGATATAATTATGTGCCAGACAGATATGGTCCCTCCTCTCCTGAAACTCTATTTTAATAAGAACATTCGTAAAAGTTGTGTGCAACTCTAACTTGGTGAGTGTTGAGCTCACCAAGAGGGGTGCAAGTCACAACCACCATGTGAGAGGCACAGAAAACAGACTTGTGGGGAGGGGTAGAGTCAGGGAAGTTTCCTGAAGTCGTCACATTTCAGACTTCATCATATTGGCTCTGAGAAAAACATTAGTTTCCACTAAATCAATTTATTCTGTTCTCCAAATCTGCCAAGTTGATTTTGGACTTGATAGAACAAAACTTTAAAAGTCAATACCATGTAATTAACTCTACCTCTAAGTCAACGTTTCTCACACTATGCTTCCTATACGAACTGCATCGGTTACCTGGGGTAGTTGTTAAGAATACAGACTTGGGAGAGGGGAGCCCTACCTCTCATTTACTTTTCCTAAATTTCTTGGAGGTGAGGTCCAGGAAAATCGCTGATTTCAGTATGGCCGCCTTGGGGATTTTGTAGTCAAATAGCAAAACAAAGGGGATTATTTTTGGTAGGGGTTCCAAATGGTTCCCACTCCAATAAGGCTTTTTTTCTTTGCTTTCAATGGGGGTGTAGAAGAGAGTATGTATTTGGAGAAAATTGGATATGACTTAGTTGGGATAAGAGTGCTACAATGCAGACTGTCAGCAGCCCATGCCTTATCTGCAAGGTGGCTTGCTTAGAGTAGATGCTTGATAAAATGCTGACTAGTTGAACAGGGACACAGGTATTCCTCCAATCTTTTCTCCTAGCTTTCTGCCCGTCTTTCAGTGTCCTGCTAGCAGCAGCAGTATAGTAGAGTAGGTAGGGTGTGTGAATTTTGGAGAAAGACTGAATTCAAACCCCAGACGATCAACAGTTGAGAGGACCATGTTCCTCAATACCCATTTACAAAGAAGGAATAGAAATAAGTCCCAGAGTTGTCAGAAGTCTCAAATGAGTCAGGTTATCTGTTATAAATAGTTATCAATGAAATATACTATAAGTGCAAATGCTGAGATCCAAGCCTAACACATAAATTTGTTCCATAAATGCTCATTCAAATCTACGTAGTAAATACACTGCACTCCTTAACAGATCCCTTAACAGGTCAGAACCTCCGAGCGATTAATGGTAAAAGAAAAAAATTACGTTAAAGAATAAATAAACGGAGAAACCAAGCGATCCCGCACAGAAGGTCCGTAGGCTACTGACTGCCAGGTTAGTGGATGCCGGAAGGGGTGCCAAAGTGGTCTCTCCGCTCCCGGCTTGTGGCACGTGGTAGGCTCGGGCGGGAGCTTAGAGACAGTGGGGGAGGGGAGCGGCAGAGGACGACGCGGAGGGGTCTGGGCGGCCGAAGCTTTGGTTGGGAGGCACCGACTGCGCAGGCTCGGGATAGGCGCAACCACTGTGCGGAGATCTGAAGGGGGAAGCGTTCACCGGCTCCGAGATCCTCTCATCTACTTGAGCGAAAGCTTGCCCTGTTCTCATTTTACGACTGTATTTGTTCCCCCCTCTGAAAGTCGTTCATCATTGGAAAGCCTCTTAACCTAAGACTGAAAGGGCCTCCTTCTCTAGTTGTGTACCCTCCTCCTCCGTGGAAGCCACAGTGGACGCGTCCCACCTCCCCTCAGCCTCCAGAGGTGGTTTGGCCGCCCCCTCCCTCTCCCCAGTGTCGCGAGTTGGCGCCGCT
>NW_011888882.1:2701593-2727260 GCF_000151845.1 Pteropus vampyrus
TAGATGCTTGATAAAATGCTGACTAGTTGAACAGGGACACAGGTATTCCTCCAATCTTTTCTCCTAGCTTTCTGCCCGTCTTTCAGTGTCCTGCTAGCAGCAGCAGTATAGTAGAGTAGGTAGGGTGTGTGAATTTTGGAGAAAGACTGAATTCAAACCCCAGACGATCAACAGTTGAGAGGACCATGTTCCTCAATACCCATTTACAAAGAAGGAATAGAAATAAGTCCCAGAGTTGTCAGAAGTCTCAAATGAGTCAGGTTATCTGTTATAAATAGTTATCAATGAAATATACTATAAGTGCAAATGCTGAGATCCAAGCCTAACACATAAATTTGTTCCATAAATGCTCATTCAAATCTACGTAGTAAATACACTGCACTCCTTAACAGATCCCTTAACAGGTCAGAACCTCCGAGCGATTAATGGTAAAAGAAAAAAATTACGTTAAAGAATAAATAAACGGAGAAACCAAGCGATCCCGCACAGAAGGTCCGTAGGCTACTGACTGCCAGGTTAGTGGATGCCGGAAGGGGTGCCAAAGTGGTCTCTCCGCTCCCGGCTTGTGGCACGTGGTAGGCTCGGGCGGGAGCTTAGAGACAGTGGGGGAGGGGAGCGGCAGAGGACGACGCGGAGGGGTCTGGGCGGCCGAAGCTTTGGTTGGGAGGCACCGACTGCGCAGGCTCGGGATAGGCGCAACCACTGTGCGGAGATCTGAAGGGGGAAGCGTTCACCGGCTCCGAGATCCTCTCATCTACTTGAGCGAAAGCTTGCCCTGTTCTCATTTTACGACTGTATTTGTTCCCCCCTCTGAAAGTCGTTCATCATTGGAAAGCCTCTTAACCTAAGACTGAAAGGGCCTCCTTCTCTAGTTGTGTACCCTCCTCCTCCGTGGAAGCCACAGTGGACGCGTCCCACCTCCCCTCAGCCTCCAGAGGTGGTTTGGCCGCCCCCTCCCTCTCCCCAGTGTCGCGAGTTGGCGCCGCTGCCTTCCCCCGCTCCGCGCTCTAGGCCCCTCGGCCGGGCGATCCGAGCCTTCCCGGCATCCCCTCCTCTCCTCCCTCCGGCCTGCGCTTCCCCGCGGGACCGCCACCCCCACCGTCGCCGCAGCCCTTCGCTCTCCGCGGAGCCGCGGGGGCAGCAGCAGGAGGAGGAGGAGCCGGAGTCCAGAGGCGGCGGTGGCCGGGGATCCCATGGCGTACAGTCAGGGTGGCGGCAAGAAGAAAGTCTGCTACTACTATGATGGTGAGGGGCCAAGGAGAGTGGGCGGGCAGGGCTCGGGCGCCAGGCCCGGAGCCGCGCTGGGCTCTGAAGCCCCCGTTGCGAGTGGGCGCCGGTGTTGAGGGGTGGGAAGGAGGAGGGACCGATGTTTGGCCGCATCTTAACCCATTCTCGCCCCGCCGCCGCCAGCAGGAGCCCCTCCACAGTTAGCGGCCCCCCGGAGACTCTGCGGCGGGAGCCAGGTGGGTGCCCCACTTTTCCCTCCTGCCTGCCCCAATCCGGCAGTGCAGTGCTCCGCCTGTGGGACAGCGCCGGCCTACCCCGGCTTTGTGGTGGTTGCAAAGGGGACGGCCCTCGCTGGCATCTCTCCGCCCGCCACTCGTGGGAGCAGAGGTTTGGGGGTGCTTCGCACCCACCTCTGGCGCCCACCCTTTCCCCCCAGATCGAAACAGCTACCCCGGCCCAGACTCCACACAAAGCCCGGCGGGCGCGAGAGCTCCGCCCCTCTAGTCCTCTTCGCTCCCCCCCATCCGCGCTGGTTCCCCTCCCCTTCGTCTCTGGCTGGTCGGAGCTTCTCCTTTCTCCGCCTCCAGCCTCACCCCGGACCCCTTGACCCCGGTCGGTGCGGCAGAGTAGGTGGGGGCCCACGTTAGGCTGGGGTCGCACACTGCTGTTTTGCGTGGGCTCCATCCCTCTCCTTTGTTCGCCGAGTTCTTTGAGCGCCACTTTCTCAACATGCAAATGAAAAGGCTTCACTTCCTCAATAAAAATTATGGTTTTGGAGCTTGAGGCATTTAGTCTTCGCGGGAAATATGACAGTGGTAGGGAATGGTGGAGCTGTTTCTGCTTTTGTTGTGTAGATCAGACTCGATGGGTCCTATCTTGCCTCTGTGAGAAGTGGTTACCACCCACTTCTTTGTTGCTCTTTGTTCGATCAGGAAATACCACCCTGCTTTGGAGATTTAGGAGAGTATGGGCATCTTGCTTGTGAAAGCTGTTTCTAGGTGGTGGGAGTCCTGGTGTAGGAAAACTTTGAGTAGTACAGAAGTACTAAATAATCAAGTGAGGTTGAGCTCACGGTGCATACCTAAGTTATAATAAAAGTCAGATTTTAATTTTCGGGATTCTTCTAATTTGGACTTTAAGCAGTAACATTAAGTCTCTGAATCCTGTTTCCTAAGCTAGCCTAAATTATACTAAATGGAGAAGTAACCTGTTTACAGTTATCACAAAGACGTTAAAATGATAAATCGTTCCTGGTAGGTCACTCTCCAGAGAAGGAATTCTAAAATTTAACAAGGAAGCTAGGCTTAACGACCTGAAAGCCCTGATTTGTCTGAAGCAGGACAAACTTTGGAAGCTGTTTCCTACATCGGTGTAGTATAAAAGCACAACATCTTAGATGTGGAAAGAACTTAGAGGACTGGGTCAGAATAAATCTTGATTTTTTAAAAATGGCCATACTGTGTCGCTTTAATTTGCAAGGATCAATGTATTAATGCCTGTTTATATAAAATAACCACCTGTGTCATTTGCGGAAAAATCTAACATCTTAGAGAAGAAATCTAAATTGTCTGATACTTAGTAGCTAGGGCTAACAAGTAACGGTCATGTTTCAAAAAGATTTTTTGAGAGAACTCCATATATGTGTAATACAGATTGGTCTGTAATTATGCCATCATGGAGGAGTAGAGATGAGATTACATTTTAATTTTAACATCGATTATTAAAGTTTCTTAAAATTCATTCTTTAAGATTTCATGCATATTTTGGGTCACTGGCAAAACCATGGCCTTGCATACCCTGATCATATTGGAAAGCAAGTAACCATGAGTGTAAATTAATTTTTAAAACTATTGTTCCAAAGATTTAAAGATTTGTTCTTGTCAGAACCTGGGGTAAAGGAAAAAGGCTTAATAAATTAAAAAGGTTGGAGAAACCGGTGTTAGTTGCTGTTGACAGTGATAGGCTCTGATAAAGTAAGCTCTTTGAAACTTCTCACCTGGCTTGAAGTGTAGAACCAAGAGGCACACTTAAGTAGTAGTTTTATGAACCAGCTGTTGGTTCCTGGACCTATTTATGATGAGCCTTTGTTGAGAGAACAGGAGCAAGCACTGGTCCCAAGGGCAGGATGCAGGATGATAGGTACAGTGGAAGATTGGATATTTAACTCTTGTGATTGTGACTTAATTTGTACTTTATTATAGACCATTCAGCTGCTTTTACCTGATGGCCAGCAACAGGTATATAACTGAATATTTGGAAATTTATGGTTAGGTTTTGTGTCTTTGGTGTGTAGTTCTTCCTTGGCTCAGTTTTAGAATGGAATTTGTAGTTGCTTTCATTTGGAACATTCTTTGAGCTGGGGGAGTAATATTTCGCAGAGTTTATTAAATCGGATAGGTATCTTTATGCCGATTATTAGTATGTGATAGTATCCTAAGCTCTGCAGTTAATTCCAAAAGCTTGCTTTTTTTTTAACCAGAAAAATTCAATTTTGTCAGCTTATGTGTAAAGGTAGCAGAAATGGTTTCCTTTTTTTTAATTGCGAAGAAAGGATGCAAGTAAAGCAGTTTTTGCACCAAAGAATTCTATGACTTGAAGGTACACTCCATGGATTGGATTGGAAATGGATAGTATCAGTAGTAATAGGGCCTGAATAATTTACTAGTTTTAATTTGTTTTAATTTATTGTTAAAGGAAGTAGCTAATTAAAAAATTTGTTGATAAGGAAGTAGAAAGAAGAAAGATAAAAAGAAATGGAGTAGCAAATTCTATAATCATAGGAATCCTACCTTTAGACTTAACTGGAAAGACCATTAGGCATATTCTTGGTGACACAGAAGATGTCTAGCTAGTAAAAGGGACCTCAAAAAACATGTATTTTTCTCTGTACACTTTATATTCTGCTGGTTCCAAGTGAACCTCCAGGCATTGATGAATGAGGTATCCTTAAACCTTTGAGGAAAAGTAAGAGTTCTTATTGCTCTTACTGTAGTTATTGACTCATGCCTCCAAAGTTTCCAAAAACATATTTCTAAAACTTGTCATCTTGTATATATTGCAAGATTACCAATAATCTGTAAAATGAAAAAGCTAGTGACTGAAATTCCTCCTGGCTTTAAAATGATGTGATTTCTGTACTTAAATGTAATTAGAAAACCAGGTTGAGGTAGACCATGATTACAATACTCAACATTTTTAATATTTTATCTAAAAATGTTAACTATTCTTTGTTTTGAATTAAACTTGAAACCATTCACATTTAGTGCCTCTTTCACCATGTATAAAATATAGTAAGATTGTATTTGCAGTTGACCTTTGAACGACATGGGCTTGAACTGCAAGAGTTCAACTTACAGGCGGATTTTTTTTTCAATGAATATACAGTTGGCACTCCACTTCCCAGGTTCCACATACATGGATTCAAAGGACAAACTGTATGCAGTGTTCTGCACCATTTTATATAAGGGACTTGAGCATCTGGGGATTTTGGTATCCACAGGAAGCTGTGGTATAGAGGGGATGTCCTGGAACCAATTCCCTGAAGATACTGAGGGAAGTTTGAGGGGAGTCAAGTTATATGTGGATTTTCAACTGTGTGGAGGTTGGTGTTCTTAACCCCTGCATTGTTCAAGGGCCAACTGTATGTACAGTTTATACAATTATGGGCATTTGCTTGTGAAAGCTGTTTCTAGGTGGTGGGAGTCCTGGTGTAGGAAAACTTTGAGTAGTACAGAAGTACTAAATAATCAAGTGAGGTTGAGCTCACGGTGCATACCTAAGTTATAATAAAAGTCAGATTTTAATTTTCGGGATTCTTCTAATTTGGACTTTGAGCAGTAACATTAAGTCTCTGAATCCTGTTTCCTAAGCTAGCCTAAATTATACTAAATGAAGAAGTAACCTGTTTACAGGTATCACAAAGACGTTAAAATGATAAATAGTTCCTGGTAGGTCACTCTCCAGAGAAGGAATTCTAAAATTTAACAAAGAAGCTAGGCTTAACGACCTGAAAGCCCTGATTTGTCTGAAGCAGGACAAACTTTGGAAGCTGTTTCCTACATCGGTGTAGTATAAAGCACAACATCTTAGATGTGGAAAGAACTTAGAGGACTGGGTCAGAATAAATCTTGATTTTTTAAAAATGGCCATACTGTGTCGCTTTAATTTGCAAGGATCAATGTATTAATGCCTGTTTATATAAAATAACCACCTGTGTCATTTGCGGAAAAATTTAACATCTTAGAGAAGAAATCTAAATTGTCTGATACTTAGTAGCTAGGGCTAACAAGTAACGGTCATGTTTTAAAAAGATTTTTTGAGAGAACTCCATATATGTGTAATACAGATTGGTCTGTAATTATGCCATCATGGAGAAGTAGAGATGAGATTACATTTTAATTTTAACATCGATTATTAAAGTTTCTTAAAATTCATTCTTTAAGATTTCATGCATATTTTGGGTCACTGGCAAAACCATGGCCTTGCATACCCTGATCATATTGGAAAGCAAGTAACCATGAGTGTAAATTAATTTTTAAAACTATTGTTCCAAAGATTTAAAGATTTGTTCTTGTCAGAACCTGGGGTAAAGGAAAAAGGCTTAATAAATTAAAAAGGTTGGAGAAACCGGTGTTAGTTGCTGTTGACAGTGATACTTCTCACCTGGCTTGAAGTGTAGAACCAAGAGGCACACTTAAGTAGTAGTTTTATGAACCAGCTGTTGGTTGCTGGACCTATTTATGATGAGCCTTTGTTGAGAGAACAGGAGCAAGCACTGGTCCCAAGGGCAGGATGCAGGATGATAGGTACAGTGGAAGATTGGATATTTAACTCTTGTGATTGTGACTTAATTTGTACTTTATTATAGACCATTCAGCTGCTTTTACCTGATGGCCAGCAACAGGTATATAACTGAATATTTGGAAATTTATGGTTAGGTTTTGTGTCTTTGGTGTGTAGTTCTTCCTTGGCTCATTTTTAGGATGGAATTTGTAGTTGCTTTCATTTGGAACATTCTTTGAGTTGGGGGAGTAATATTTCGCAGAGTTTATTAAATCGGATAGGTATCTTTATGCCGATTATTAGTATGTGATAGTATCCTAAGCTCTGCAGTTAATTCCAAAAGCTTGCTTTTTTTTTAACCAGAAAAATTCAATTTTGTCAGCTTATGTGTAAAGGTAGCAGAAATGGTTTCTTTTTTTTTAATTGCGAAGAAAGGATGCAAGTAAAGCAGTTTTTGCACCAAAGAATCCTATGACTTGAAGGTACACTCCATGGATTGGATTGGAAATGGATAGTATCAGTAGTAATAGGGCCTGAATAATTTACTAGTTTTAATTTGTTTTAATTTATTGTTAAAGGAAGTAGCTAATTAAAAAATTTGTTGATAAGGAAGTAGAAAGAAGAAAGAGAAAAAGAAATGGAGTAGCAAATTCTATAATCATAGGAATCCTACCTTTAGACTTAACTGGAAAGACCATTAGGCATATTCTTGGTGACACAGAAGATGTCTAGCTAGTAAAAGGGACCTCAAAAAACATGTATTTTTCTCTGTACACTTTATATTCTGCTGGTTCCAAGTGAACCTCCAGGCATTGATGAATGAGGTATCCTTAAACCTTTGAGGAAAAGTAAGAGTTCTTATTGCTCTTACTGTAGTTATTGACTCATGCCTCCAAAGTTTCCAAAAACATATTTCTAAAACTTGTCATCTTGTATATATTGCAAGATTACCAATAATCTGTAAAATGAAAAAGCTAGTGACTGAAATCCCTCCTGGCTTTAAAATGATGTGATTTCTGTACTTAAATGTAATTAGAAAACCAGGTTGAGGTAGACCATGATTACAATACTCAACATTTTTAATATTTTATCTAAAAATGTTAACTATTCTTTGTTTTGAATTAAACTTGAAACCATTCACATTTAGTGCCTCTTTCACCATGTATAAAATATAGTAAGATTGTATTTGCAGTTGACCTTTGAACGACATGGGCTTGAACTGCAAGAGTTCAACTTACAGGCGGATTTTTTTTTCAATGAATATACAGTTGGCACTCCACTTCCCAGGTTCCACATACATGGATTCAAAGGACAAACTGTATGCAGTGTTCTGCACCATTTTATATAAGGGACTTGAGCATCTGGGGATTTTGGTATCCACAGGAAGCTGTGGTATAGAGGGGATGTCCTGGAACCAATTCCCTGAAGATACTGAGGGAAGTTTGAGGGGAGTCAAGTTATATGTGGATTTTCAACTGTGTGGAGGTTGGTGTTCTTAACCCCTGCATTGTTCAAGGGCCAACTGTATATACAGTTTATACAATTACTTATACATATATTGTTCAGTACTCAATTTTTTACTCCTATGATAGAGTGCATTGAAATATTTGGAGACAAGTGGTTCAGGGAAAAGCACTTAGCAGTATACAGAGATAGAATATCAAAGTTACCAAGATCATGCCTTCCAGTATGCTCCTAGTTTACTCAGGCAAATTTTAAGAATTCTACTTGGCAGCCAACTATTGACAAATTTTCTTAGATTTTTGTTTATAGCATTGGTGCCAATTTCTTTTACTAGATACAGATAGCCTTCAATACAGCTGCTTGGATTCTTAGCTGTAGTATAAATCTTTATCATCCATAAAATAAGTAATCATTTCTTTGAGGGTAAATCAGTGCTGAATGAATTACAGCAGCAGTTCATAAATACCAATAGTCTTCAATACATATATTATTTAAACATAGTAAAATATTATTTAAACATAGTAAACCATAACTCTTAAAATTAGACTGAGATTTTTCTATACGTGGGTCTTCATCTCCCAGATATTTTTTACCACTCACTTGCTTCGAATTTTTATCTTATCAAAGAGGCTTTCCCACTATTACCTTAATCCCCATTATGCTTTTCTTACTATCACTTGTACCACGTAACTTTTGTCTTCCCCCCAGGATGTAAGCTTCATGAGGTCAGAGTCTGTTTTTCTTATGCCTATATCTCCACCATCTAAATTTTTAAAAATCACAAGTCTTTTGAATTGTTGATAAGTGATTAATACTTTATATTTTTATAGATAGAGCATTTTTATATAACATTCTCTAATTCTTAACAACCACTGAGTTGCATACAGGTAGGATAAGTGGCATTTTGTCTGTTTTACAATGAAAATAGATTTATATCCCTGTTCTCATCCACTCCTTATCCTTTTCCACATTGACTAGTTTTAATGTCCATGGAGAGGTCAATACCTGGTACCCCCTACCACCACCATTTGATGACACAGGAGTGGATCTGTTTTCACTGCTACAATAAGAAAATTTTCCTATGCTACCAAAAGGAAGTATTAGTAATTATTTCTTCCCTTTAACAAAATCTATAAATGCTTTCGTTGACAAATCCTTAAAGGAAGCAGTTGAAATTGGGGAAGAGGTAGCAATAGTAATAGTTTTGAAACATTTAAAGTTCAATTACAAGGATGTTTGTACCAGCTATAAGTCTCACTACCCTCTGTTTCAATAGCAGTAGGCCTGTACTCATTCATTAAGTTAGTTTTGGGTTCAGAACTATCAAATGGGCATAAAGTCCCTACTGTGTGCCAGGTAGACAAAAGATTTTCAGTCTTAAGAAGGAAATAAAAGACTATGTTAGATAGGAAAAGAGGACTCTTTTGTAGGATAATTAGACAGGGTAAGTAAGGCCTGAAGGAAGAGAATGGGTCAACCATAAAAGAATTTTTCTGCATAAGACATTGCAAACTGCACCATCCAGGCAGTTAGAAAGAACCTGGTGCACTTAACGGAAAGGAATGCAAGAGGAAGGCAAGGGGGAACCACCGAGTGCCAGGCTGCATAGTAAAGGGCCAGACCACACAAGACTGGGAAGAGATTCGGAAAGCTATTGAAGATTTTTAAGTAGAGAGATTCTTGGAAATAGAGAAAGGATGAAAAAGAGTGGTAGAATTGTAAGATTGAGAGCAAGAATTAAATGCATGTTGGTTCACATAAAATGTAATGATTACAGCTAATAGACATGGACACATTTAAGGGAGGTTTTAGTAGTAAAAGCAATAAAACTTATTGATGGATTACAAATAGAGTGGGAGCTAGGTGATGGTAGTACAGAATAAAGGATAACTGAAGTGTCTGGATTGGGCACTTTAGTGACTCATTCCTAAGAGATGAGGATTTAGGGCAGCACTCATCTTCACAGATTTAGCCAAGCACCCAGAACGGTGCCTGGCACATGGTAGGCTCTTGATTTGTTAAATGAATGAATGGATTTGAGAAACCTTGATATTTGAAGGTCAGTGGAATGGGTATGGGTAAGAGTAGAATTCAGGAAAGTGGTACTGTAGAAATCAAGACTCCCACTGTTTTAAGGAGGAGGAGTATGTTAAAGCTGCAAGTGGACTGTAGTCTGTGGAAGACAGAATAATACAGTAGCTTTCTTTATTTATTCCTGAATCATTTTTAGTCAGTTTATCTTTAGGGATAAAAGTACATTTCATAATTCTGAAATCCAAAATGATCTGACAAATTGAGAAAAAAAATTTATAACTCCTTGGGAATCAGAAGCTTAACCTGAATTACTGTTTATGAGCTTTACTCCACTTACTGTGAATATTCACACATTTTTGCTGCAGAAATATAAAGTTTGATTATAAAATGTTGCTCAGACTCTAGGACATCATAGATGTATTATATTACATTTATAAAATCTGAAAAAAAAAATCTGAGATAACATCTGGTTGCAAGGACTTTGGATAAGAGATTGTAGACCTTAGTAGCCGCTTCCAGTCTTATAGCTTGTTGAAGAGTGAGCATTTTCTAAAATTTTGCAGGTAACTAATTCTTTATGGTAATTTCTTCACATTGACAAAGTTTGTAGTGTTCCGGAAGCCACCTTGACTACTTTTTCTGGATACTTACTTTGTTGGTAAAGTAGTTTTTAATATTTCGATGAAAACCAGATAACATTTAAAGTGTCCAAATTGCATTATTTACCATTTAAATGAGATGAGTGAAAATCTATAGGTCATAAAACTAAAAGACATATTATCTTTATTAAAAAGTGGATGTCTATAAAGCAGCCATCTAGAGAATTTTAAGATATGAGATTTAAGCAGGAAAAAGTTGGAGATGGTTCCTTTATACCCCCTTACCTTTTGGAAGAATTCTTGATAAATCAAATAGCAATTATCTGTTGCTTGGCTGCCCTTTTGGACCTGTGCCACTTAGATAGTGTGCATATTCTTGGTGGGAGTAGGGCCGCTAAATTGTAGCAGAGAAACTAGTTTAAAGCTTTGTATATTAATAATTCGAGGACCCTGTTGGTGAAAAGATTACTATGATGGATTAGATAGGTAGTTTCTTACGTTCATTTTCTTTAAATTAATACAGACCCCTAAGCATTTATTAAAATACTGAATTCCGCGTATGTCCTTATCAGTACCCCCTACCATTTCTTTCTAGTGACTGTAAGTGCCATTGCTATTAAGTAACTGTTAAGAAGACCAACCTAAGTTTGAATCTAGCTCCTCTACTTGCTAGCTCTGTAATTTAGCAATATTACCTAATTTATTTGCATCTCGGCCTTCTTCACTCATTGTAAAATAGTAACAATAATAATTTCCACACGATGGGATTGTTGAAAAGATTAACAGATAATACATGCATGTGTTATGTATTATTAGGAGACACTACTCCTAGTAAGCGCTCAGTAAATGCTAATTACTGCCATCATTTTTTTAAAACACTTGAGAAATTGCAACTCTACCATCTCTTCTGTAGAGATTATTGGGGTCTTTCCCATTATTAGATTATTGGTGGCTTTTCATTAGAGTCTCAGTATGTCCATAACTATAGTATATGATCTGAAGATATGGTAGATATTAGAGACATTTCATCTTGGTAATTCTTACACAGAAGTAGGTGGAAGTTGGTAATTCTTACACAGAAGTAGGTGGAAGGTAATTCTTACACAGAAGTAGGTGTGAAGACTAGAGTTTCTTTGGTGGTGATGACAACTTAGAAATACCTTCCCTGCATTAAATTAACTTGATACATGATGCTTTGTAATTCTAGTGGGCTTTACATATTTAAGAATTCTTTGAGACCAGGCTGCTTTCAAGAAACTGCCACCATTTATCGAAGAGCTTTATAATAAAAAATCCTTGCATGAAAGGTTGTTTGTTTCCTGCATTTATTGCCTCTGAATTGTGATAAATGCAGAGGAATGTCATATATCCCCATAGCCTTGCTTTACTAATCTGTGTTGTCTTAGCTTTGTTGTTGGCACCAAAATTAAGAAAAGTGGCTTTCCTTATGACCGTATATGTATGAATTATTTTCAGAAGAGAGCTTGTGTTGAAAATGAAAAGTTAAGTAGAGGTGTGATACCAACAAAATTAAGTAGTAATATTATTAGACATAGGTATATTATAAAAGTGAACATTCATCCTGGATTATTATCAAATATATGGAAGAGAAAAACAAAAGTTTTTGAGTTCTCTAAACAAACAAACTAAACAAACAAACAAAAGGTATATAAGCAGGATTTTGAAAAAGTTTTGATCCTGAAAGTGAGTAAATGGCATTCTTTATCTCTAGCTCTTATTTTATAAACTCATGTTGAAATGATTGACTTCAAGTCACTAAAGTCAGCTTGGCTGTCTTAACTAAATTTTGGAATTGCTTTTTAAAAACTATAATTAGTACTAAAAGTAATTAATAATTCAGTGAAGGCTATCGTAAAAAATCGTGCTACATTAGAAAAATAATAAATATTTAAGGAGCTTCCTTGACACTTTATTACAGAAACACCAGAGTTTTACCTGAGAGTATTACTTTTATTGAAATTTGGTAGGTAAAAATATGTGATTTTGGTGTTTATTTTAAAATAAATCTCATGCATAAATTTTAAGATATTATGGTATAAGATGTTATAAAAAGATAGGCTAGGAATTGTAACTTCAGTGATGAAGAATGAGACAAAATACCCTTATTTCCTTGAAAAATCATGAGCAAAACATATTTAGGATCCAAATTTCAGTTGCCAAAATTTCCCTTTAGATTGTGATATGGTTATAGTATGTTTTAAGCCCACTGAATACAACTATAGAGGATTTCTGGGATCCCAGTGAATCATCCAAGAAGTAATATTTGCTGTAAAATTTTAAACAAACCAGTGAAACTCAGATTTTACCTTAAGCATCTGGATGTGTCAGCAAATACTAAAAGCGGGTATTCTTTTAAGGAACAAAAACTACGTTTGTGAGTAAAGTATTTTATTTGGGCTAATCCTAATAAGAAATTTTGATAAACTGTAAATCAGAAAAGCTTTCTTGCCTTAATCTATAAATAAACAATGTATTAATGGAATTATTGGCATATAAAAGTGTGTATAAAAATATCTTGGTTTCCTAATACAGTTTGAAAGTTGCAAAATCTAAACTCATTAATATTTAAAAGCTTATTTAGGTGGTAAATGCCTTAGTGGTAAACATACATAAATTTACTAGTTTATGAAGATTCTCTCTTGTCTGTATTCATTTTGTCTCTCTTCTATTTTAGGTGATATTGGAAATTATTATTATGGACAGGGTCATCCTATGAAACCTCATAGAATCCGCATGACCCACAACTTGCTGCTAAATTACGGCTTATATAGAAAAATGGAAATATATGTGAGTATACCTTTTGGAGAATATACTAAGCACTGATTTTTTTTTTTTAATTAATTCTTTGAAAATTTATTATTCTTCTTGATGGAGGGCCATTAACAGATAAAAAGGTCTGAAAGAAAAGGGAAGCACTTTTTGTTTTGTCCTTCAGAGGAAACTGAATGTGGGAGCTGTAGCCTCTTTACCCTCTTGCTTCTGCCGTTTTATTTAACGTTTCCCCTAGGCCATATTTTTACATTTCTGGAGAACGATTCTATTTAGCATTTCTGGATAACGATTCTATTTAGCAATACTTTTGTTAATAATAATTTCTGAGTGTTATGCTGTCAAAGAGTTGATTTGGGACTGTTACAAAAGAATTATAAACATTTATTGGCATATGGAAGGAACACTGTGGTGGTGGACAAGCAGAGTACAAAACAACATAAGATACAACTGCCTTAAATGTTTTTGTAGATAAAGGTGGAAGTATATATAAACAGATATAAGACAGACACAATTTTACCTTTTTGGAAAGAAAAGAAAGACTTGAAGCAGTTAACAGTGTTGGGACATATATCTGAATTTTGCCGGGGGAGGGGGGGATGTAAACCTTTAGAGAAAAGGAGAAGTCGTATAAGACTTTTAATCAAAAAGCCCTGTTTGTCATAAATGAAATTGAGCTCTTTGGAACAAGGATGATTAGGTTAGGCAAAGGAAAAGGAAGAGATTATGAACAAAGACATATAATAGAAAATGAGTCTCATTCTAGGAGGTCATTGAAATCCATGGATATAGAGAAGAAAGTTTATAATGGAAAAAAAATTCTGAATATGGATTTGACTTTATAGGGTTGAGCCATTTCTACTATAATAAAAGGAGCGATTCATTCTTAGTTGATTTTAGACCTGTCTGATACTTTTAAAGGAATATGAATTAGCTTTGGAATTGATTATTGTTTCCCAAAACACATATGTGTAAATTTGGATTAGCTTTGGAATTATTTCATTCTGAAAGACCCTAATTCTGTTGAGAGGATTGTTAAGGGAAATTGTATACTTCGTGTTTGATAACTCTGATATAACCAGTTGAATTCCACAGTTCTGACCTTTATTTTTCTTCACAGAGGCCCCATAAAGCCACTGCTGAAGAAATGACAAAATATCACAGTGATGAGTACATCAAATTTCTACGTTCAATAAGACCAGATAACATGTCTGAGTATAGTAAGCAGATGCAGAGATGTACGTTTCTATGTTAAATATATATTAATATTAATAAGTATAAATGGATGTTTTTAGAAGCTTACAGTTAGAGTTATCCAAATCTAGGTGTATTTCCTGATCTAAAATAGTTTTAATTATTTATTGACTTGAAAAGTCATTGTAAAAATACCGAAGCTACTTTTTAAAAACAACCTGTCTGTTGGTCTTCCAAACTTCCAAGGGGCTGTTTGAATATTCCCCTGCTCTTTATTTTGGTCCCATGTTAACTTTGGAATAATGGATATTAGTAGGGAGACCTCACGCCCTTGCTTTAAAAAAAAAAAGAAAATGATTATACTTTGATTGGCCATGTCTTCTGTTTGTGTACTTTAAACTGGACTGTAGTACATATACTCTGTTACTATCCTTTGTTGTGATATTAATGAAGCTCTTTATTTTCTTCTACATGTTTTCTGTTATAGATAAAAAGTATCTTATTACAGACTAGTTGGTTTGAAAGTAGAATGTAAAATGTCATCCTAAAATGATTGGAACAGTATCTTTTAAAGCCTCATACTGGATTTCATTCTCATCATTATTTTTATTGATGAACTTCAGTGATGATTTTTTTTTTAAAAAGTTTCAATAATAGTAAATTAAATGTAGTTGCTAGAATTCTCATTCATAGAATTTCATATACATTTCATTTTATTCAAAAAATTGATAATATAAAATAGATATTATTTATGTCTTTTTTCAGTGGACATTCAGGCTTAGATTAAGAAGTCATGGGTAGCCCGAGGGCAAATGAGTTAACAAGATGGATTTGACACTTACATAATACTGAATCGTATTAAGATTGTAAATGCATCTGAGCTGTAAGAAACTAAAATATTCATAGCGTTAATAAATTAGGGGTATATAAAGCTATTTTAAAATATGACCCTTATTTTTAAAGGGGTTATAATTTAAGGGTAGGGAAAGACTAAGAATGGGTTATAAGTATACATCTATTTCCTTTTCATTCTCTCAGTACTCAGGAACTAAATATGTCATATTGTGTCATATATCTGTATATCTTGTTTCCTTGTGCCATAGTGCCCCTTCCTCCTATATATCTTGGCTGTTGTGAACCTAGTTTAATTCTTACTATCTTTTGAGATCAAGGTTAACCATGGGCATAGGCAACCAGCTGTTGTATCTTTTAGAACTTACTAAAATACTTTCCAAGGTTATGGATGTTCTGTGTACTTAAGGAGTTTTTTTGTTTGTTTGTTTTTTTAAGTCATAAAGCAATTGAAATTAATTAAACTTAAAAAATTAAAAAATATCATATATTTGAGAAACGCCTAGAAAATTTAAGTCCATGTTTTAATAAAAGCAAATATCTTATATTTTGATAGCTATTGGTTTCTTATTAATAGAGCAGAGATAGTTCACAAATAATAATGGTGAAATGTTTTTTCACATGACATTTTACCTTGGATAAAATGATAAATTATATTTTTAAATTGCAAATGCTAGATTACTACTATGATGTATATGTTTTATGGCTACATCAAACAAAATAAAGTACTTGTAAGAAATATTTTTTTATAAGGAAAAGCTTTTACTAATTCACAGAATGGATTGACATTAAATCCATCTTTCACAGTTAATGTTGGAGAAGATTGTCCAGTGTTTGATGGACTCTTTGAGTTTTGTCAGCTCTCAACTGGTGGCTCAGTTGGTAAGTGTCCTGATTCAATCAGACTTAAGAAGGTGATTTAAATTTAAAATTGGTCTGTGTCCTTTAAATTTATGTTTAAAACAAAAGTTTCAGTGGTGGTAGATTTTGATAACAAAGTAGTATGTTTATAGTAGAGTACAATTGTCATTAACCCCCCCTCATGCTTTATGATCATTATATTTGAACTTTTTTTACTTTTTAGTTGTTTACTTCCATTGCATTTTCACTTAGAGACTTTTTTTCCTCTCATCTAGCTATCATTGTATATATTCTTATTTAATCTGATCACAACTATAGGAAAATATTTAAGGAAAAACTGTTATTAGAGCCCTAGACAGTGATCTTTCTCTTTTATAATTTTAAACTCTTTGTCTTACACATGGCATGCTCTTTCCTGTCGGGCTTTTGTCTAGTTACACTAATTTTTAAAGTTAAACATTTTCAGAGTCTTTCCAATCTTGTTTCTTAGCTGGGGCTGTCAAGTTAAACAGACAACAGACTGATATGGCTGTTAACTGGGCTGGAGGATTACATCATGCTAAGAAATCCGAAGCATCAGGATTCTGTTATGTTAATGATATTGTGCTTGCCATCCTTGAATTACTAAAGTAAGTTAATTTGTATTGATATTTTTCCTGTGAAAAAGCATTTTAATTAAAACAACAAAAACCTATGTCTTTTTAATCAAGTAAACAGTAGGTTGAAAATAGTTAATGGTGAATCTTCAGTGGATTCATTACAAATCATAATAGGAAATTCAACCAATCCTTGGACCATTAAGAATGAGAACTGCACATAAAATGTCTAAAACTGCCATTAGATGCTCTTTTAAAAATATTAGAAATAGTTTGGCAATTTAGATTTGAGTTACAGTTTCAACTAATGGAATTTTATGTTCTAACATTTTGTAAATTTTAACTTTTGAAGGCAAATATTTGAAACATGTCAAAGGAAATTTGGTTTTGGTTACCTGTTGAATTAAATGAAGATTACTGCCTAGCTTCCAGGTAGAATGGGGCTCTTTGTTCTCTAAAAAGGGATATTATTATCTCTAAGTTGCTGAAAGAATTAGTTTTAAAGTTATCCTTGACTCCAGCTTGAGAGAGATCTGTAGAGGTACTTGTGAATTTGGAGTTACAAAGTTAGATATTTTTTACTACCATCAGCTGTTACATCTTAGCAGATTTCACTTCAGATTGTAGTGAATTAGTGTTTTCTCACTTTTGCCTGTAGTTATTCCATGCATACTATTTAGAGGGGCTGATTTTTCAGTCACGTAAAATTTTGATTGACTCCTGAAATGAACAACTGGGCTGTTTCAGTTGAATAATCAAGAGCTAACAAGGAAAATCACTTGTTTTTAATTCACTATTGATGTTAGTTCTTGTGTCTTCATCTAACAGCAATTCTTGCCCACGTGCTAATAGTCTTAAAACAAGTTTAGTTTAATTTCTCTGGACACATTTCTTCAACTGGTGCAGTCAAATGTGGTTTAATTGACTGTTGGTTTAACAGCTTATCGCCTTCTCAGAAACTTTTTGCTCACAGCTTTATTTTTATAAAGAAATTCTGCTATGATGAGACATTCTGTTTATTTTCTAAGGTTTCTGAATGTTGCTTTCTTAGGATTTGAGAGTATTTTATGAGTGTTGAGTCTGGTAATGTCAGTTTATATTGTATTCTTTTAACAGTTGTGGTATCATTATAAAATAAATAACTGTACTCTGCCATCTAATTCAGTAATAATCTCCATTTCACTGTGTCTTAAAAGGGTGACATTTAAAGCTCTTTTTCCTTTTGTTTTGACAAGGTTATGCACTGGTAATAAGATGTCATGGTTTATGATACATGTGACTTTTAAAATGCATTTGAGTTATAACTGCATTACTGTGATTTGTAATGCTCCAAGCAGCACTATGAAGTGATAAGAGTACCACATGTGGTTTCTGTCTCGACACCTCAGCACTGAAATTGAAGCACAAAAGAAGCCGTAGACAGTTTGTAAACAAATGAGCATGGCCATGTTTCAATAATACTTTATCTTTTGGACATAGAAATTTTAATTTCACTTAATCATCACATATCACAAGATATTCTTCTTTAGATTTTTTTTTGCAGTCATTTAAAAATGTAAAAACTATTCTTATCTCAAAGGCTATACAAGAAGAGACTATTGGCCATATTTAGTCTATAGACCATAGATTCCCGAACCCTATTTTATAATATTGAAGATTTACTAGAGAGATGTTTTAAAATAACAGTCTTAAATATGGCATAATCTTCTGTTGTTAATATATAGAAACACATACTATGTTTTTAAAGCACATTGAATAGGACATATTTCACAGAAAGAGTAAGTGAATTTTCTCCCCTCCCTTTAGATTGGACCTAAAGGGAGGATTTAAAGGTCTGAGCCTCAAACTGTAAATTCAGATGTTTGAATGGTCTCTTAGATTAGAAGTAAAGTAAGAAAGGAGAGTTAGATGCAAGCACTCATAAATAAGGTTCCTGAATCTGTGGTGGTTCATCTCATCTTAAAACCTTTAAAAAGCTTATTTACTGCCTTTTTTTTTTTTTCCCCAGATATCATCAGAGAGTCTTATATATTGATATCGATATCCATCATGGTGATGGTGTTGAAGAAGCTTTTTATACAACAGATCGTGTAATGACTGTATCATTCCATAAGTATGGGGAATACTTCCCTGGAACAGGAGACTTGAGGGTAATACTGAATTCTGTCTGAATAAATATGAGATTAACCTAGGAGGCTAGTAACCATGTACCCCGAACTAGTATTTTTCCTGAGTCATTAATTTGGAGCTTCTATGCAGAATTGAGTCATTTTATAACATGTGCTTGAATTCACTTTTGTTGACTATAAGCAAAAGTTTAATGAGAAATTATATAACTTTCTTTTGCTCGGCTATTTTCTTTAGTTGAATAAATATTTTTGAAAATCCACAAAGCATGTTCAGTTTGAACCTTCAGAACCTACTTGCTGGTAGCATACGTTGGTATTGACTAGAAAGATTGGTGGATTAAAATAATTGACAAAGTCTTTTTCAGATTCTTGCGCTGCCCTCCTTTTACAATTGGTCTTGATTTAATAGGTCTAAGTTTTAATCTCCTTTTTTTCTTAGGCTTATGATATTTGTAGTAGGTACCTTTTGAAGAGAGAAAGAATACCATAGCTTATCCCTGCCTGCCTATTACATTAATTAAGTGCCTTTATTTCTATTTCTGTTATCTTTTTCCGTTTGATGCTTTGTATTTTATAAATGTAAACAGCACTGGTCAAATCCTGTTTCTACAAATTTCTTGAAGTTTTTTTGCTTCACTAGAGGGAATTTTTTGTTTTTGTTTTGAACAAAGCACATGCATATTGAAGTTTAGAAATTTAAATGGCTGTTTTTAATTTAGCTTGGATTATATTAGAGATTTCTCTTAGCATGGCATTCAATATTAGTTCTAAGCTATTTTGCTAAGATTATTTTTCAAATCTGTAGTATGTTGTATAGTTTATTTAGCAACCAAAAGTTTAGTGGCCTTATTTTTCAGATGCGACATTTCTTTATTTGACCATAAGGTGATCCTCTTCCAATAATAGTTATGACAGCGAAATCGTTATTTATAAATGAGTAGGAGGTCAGTTGTTTAATTTATTTCAGTTTAAATTATGTGGCTTTTAAAATTGCAAATTTATATTTTCAGGTCATTTCCAGTTAGCTTCTTCGATGTCTTTCCCCACGCGGTATTATCTTAAATACTGATGGTTCTCAAAGTATGGTCATTAAATTAGTAAAGTCATCATCAGCCTGGAACTTGTTAGAAGCACATATTCTCAGGCCCATAAACTCTGAGTTATTCTGCACCCTGAAGTTCAAGAACTACAGCTTTAAACCAGTAGAATTCATTTGTCTGTAATCATTGTACCCCAGTGAAAATTAATCAAAAGCTTTCCCAGCTGTAAGCATAAGAAAGGATTGTTGTATAATCCTGATTAATCTTAGAAATATCAATGGAAGTCTCTCGATTTCTGATAGTATTCTTATGATTGTTTGAAGTTGTTGGAAAATATTGGAGAACACGTGTTTTAAAAAGATTGGAGAATGACTCAACATCTCTTCCTCACTAAGATTTTATACTACTATATGAAATGTCATCTTAATTTTTTTTCCTTTTTTCCTATCTATATGATATTATATAGATATTGCCTAATTTTGGAAGGAAATTATTATATGTGTAGTCGTATCTGAACTTTTGTGAAATTTGTGTATATGTTTGGATACTTTTCCTTTTCTACCTGGCAATTCATTCTAAATCAGAAAAGAAGGCTGCTCTGAACTTAGACCATTGTTAAAACGCTGCTTGCATGTATTAAGTAGTCTAGGTGGAAGGGAAAAAAAGCTATGATAAGGTAGCAGTTGTGGAGTAAGAAATGAAAGGGATAAAGCTTGGTCCAATAAGGGCAGCAACTTTGAGTTGCCAGCATAGAGTGGTAAAAGTGTGTATCAACTTTCTGTTCTTAGTGTCAGTGTGTATTCCAACTTTGTTTTTAGTTTATCCAGATTTATGTAGTTTGTATTTAGTTATATATAAAAACTTAGGTTACTTTAAGAAAAATTGTGAGGTATAATTCCACTTGCTTTTTTTAAATCAAAAATCAAGTTATAATAATTCTAATATTGAAAGGTAAGCTGTGCTGTCTAAAAAATTAATTCAAGCTAGGATTCCATGAGGGAAAAGGGAAGAGTTTGTACAAGCATTAATAATCTTAAAGATTCATATTTATTGAGACATTGTAATTTAAAACACATAAGCATCAGTTACCCCTAATCCTTTGGTGTTGTAATCAAAGCACTCTTTGTAGAAACGTCTGTCCCATCTCTTCTAGGAATATATACATATACATGTGTGTATCCTGAGTGAGTGATGAGTGTGTGTGTGTGTGTGTGTGTGTGTGTGTGTGTGTGTGTGTGTGTGTCTGTCTGTCTGTCTGTCTGTCTGTCTGGAATCCAGCCCTCAACTTCTCTCCTTTGCTACTTTTGGGAGGTGTAGTACATGCCTAGAGTGGTACTTACTCAACAAGTAGGAACAAAATTTATTTCAAGCCCATTTAAAGAACAGGTTACAGTGCTTTAGTCTGAAGCTTTAAAAGAACTTACTAGAATTAAATGAACTTTTAATAAGTTCAAGAAAGTCTTGGCTTTTCTTTCAGTACAAGTAAACTCATGCCATATTGTAAGCCACAAGAAGGACTCTGCATTACAGAGACAATTGTCTAGGAGTCTTTGGCTCAGAATATGTTTCCTACAACTTTACTCTTAAAATTGTCTTTTATATTCTGCTTATGATGAATTTCTTGGGTTATGTAATGTTTAACTTCATATTACCTTTAATTGTTTATTAAAATAATCATTACAGATTAATTGGAACTATTTCTTTTCAGCTTTGTAAATAGTCCATATATGTTAAAATATGCACTGATTCTGTATTTCTTTCTCAACTTACATGGTAAACTCAAAATTGGTTCTTGTTACCTGGTCTTTTAATCTTTTAAAAATATTTTAACAAATATGTCATGAAATATTCTCTAAGATCTATTTAACTCTGTATTTTAGGATATTGGTGCAGGAAAAGGCAAATACTACGCTGTCAATTTTCCTATGAGAGATGGTATAGATGATGAGTCTTATGGGCAGATATTTAAGCCTGTAAGTATTAATATTTTTTAAATCAATAAATTCTAAAATGTTCTTTGAGATAATAACATTTGTTATCTTATACATAGATTATCTCAAAAGTGATGGAGATGTATCAACCTAGTGCTGTAGTGTTACAGTGTGGTGCAGACTCACTCTCTGGTGATAGACTTGGTTGCTTTAATCTGACAGTCAAAGGTAAGCAATTTTAAAGAGTGCTATTCTCAG
The DNA here is from genome assembly GCF_000151845.1 of Pteropus vampyrus. Lineage (NCBI taxonomy): Eukaryota > Metazoa > Chordata > Mammalia > Chiroptera > Pteropodidae > Pteropus > Pteropus vampyrus. Next base: position 2,723,351 of record NW_011888882.1, read on the forward strand.
AAAACCATGTATATATGTATTTGGAATTGACATGTATTAACTACAATTAATCTTGTTTTGGTAAGGTCTTGTTTGTTTTGTCAAGTTTACATATACATTCATACGTGATTAGTTTTATAAGGCTTGTCACATTCCCAACAAGGGCAACTATTTTCATTGTTTGGTTGATTTTTTTAAGTGTGTTTATCTTCCCCAAATAACGTACTAACTTTGTTACTTTTAATTTTTCATTTTGGCCTTGTATATTCACTTCCCATTGTGAAAGAAGAGGAATTTAGCTCTCTTTCACCAGTTTATCTCCAATGCATGCGTACACTCTAATACCTCCATTTTTACAATTTAAATCTGATGTCTGTCCCAGAATTTCGTATGTGATATTCAGTCTTTATAGCATCATGAACAACATTAAAGTACGTTTCAGCTTACCCAGTGTGTTGTATAACTTGTTCTTCCTGTCTAAGTTTTCCATTTACCTAGTTTTCTCTTTATGTATTTCTAAAGAACCAGTGTCTCTATAGCTTCGTTATGTTCAGGTACATCCAGTAATCTGTCTGTTTTACCTTATTGAAAACCAGACTTCTGACTTGGTCCTGTTTGGATGAGTACCCTCTATCGACCTTCTAGAACATAGAGCTTACTCTGCTTCTCTGTTGTATTGGCTTCTCAATTGCCGTTTCCTGTGTCTTTTTCTTAATTTTGTCTCTTTTGGTAAAGCACATTTTCAAGTAGCTTCCTGAGAAAATGAGTGTGAGAGATTGAGTGCTGCACTGAATACTTAAATTTGATAAATGTTGAAATAAACATAAGCTAGAAGCCCAGACCAAAGTAAAAAATCACCACTATGAAATGAACTAGGGGATAAAAATAAATTTAAAATTATATTTAATAAGTTCTTAAAAATGTATTATATGTGGATCAGTAGTGATTTATCATGAATATTGTACATGATTTTTGGAGTTGTTTTCCTTGTAATTTTTAGGTAGCACGTTGATCTGCTTTGAATTATCCCATAGACATAAAGAATGCTCCAATAGAACTTTTTCCAGAAAGACTGTTGGCCTACATAGAATTAAATAACTAAATATAGATATTAAAGGCTATTTTATTTAATGTTATAATTACTACTATATTAAGACAGCATTAGAATTATGGTATAATTTTATTATTCCGCTTTTATTAAGTTGAACTATATGAAATTAATTGCCTCTTTTAATAGCTCGACAATGGCCAAATAGCAGTTTCATATTGTTGAATTACATATGTTGATAATCATCAATTTCCTCCTATGATAATAAATCTTAATTATATTTTGACTGATAGAATTTCAGTTATATAAAACATAAGGATATTTGTAATTTCAAATCTTAAACTTGATTGTAAGCTTTCTCCACTGCCATGTTCTTGTCAGATCTCTCTGGTCTGTTGAAGTCAGTTACCTCTTGTTCATTTCCTTCCTGCCCTCATTTATATTGTTACTGCTGTGTTCTATCTTATTCTTCATTTTTATAGATTTTAGCCTTTTAAAAAATCCCCATGTAGTCATTTTTATTAGGTTTTGAGATGTAGGAAAAGTAAATTTGTTTAACCAACTGTCTTAGAAGTCTGTAAGTTAACTTCTTGTTTTGCTTTTAAAAACTCCTAAATGGTTTTTTTCTATAAGAAAGTCACGTTCTTCTTGTAGCATTAATAAAAATTGGGTCGTGAATCATACAGTGCAACTATTGAACAATAAATGAAAATACGATATACAATTACATTTAAAAAATCACTATTAAAAATTAACTCAGAGGGAATTGGAAAGAAATATTAAAAATAACTGGATGATGGAGTTTTAGGTATTTTTTTCTTTGTACTTTTTGAGTTTTCCAAATATTCTTTAACAAGCATGGATTTTTTTTCTATAATTTCTTTTCTTTCTTTAAAGATTGACTTATGTGCCTGAATGATAACATTCTAAGAAGTAACTGGTAACTTGTAATTTTTTATTGAGTTATGAAATTTAGCCAAAGCAAAACTACTTTTTATATTAGGTTTACTTTGTATTCAAATTTCTACATGTAGAAATTCGTCAAAGTTGTTTTTAATAGTAATAGATACTGATTTTATAATCTAAGAAAGTTATTCGTAATATCATTACCTAAAGATAACCTGTAGTTAAACTTTGTCACGTAGTTTTCCATGCTATTTCTGTACATGTCTATAGGGACAGGCAGTGACAAAAAATTGATTTAGATTATGCATAATTTTACATTGTTACCTTCCCCCCATGAAACTTCATTTGAACATAACATCTTCATATAACATCTTTCTAGCTAATAAAAATGTGTTATATTAATATTTCATTCTTAATATAGTTGTATATTTGTCTTTTCTATCAGGGACACTTGGCTGATGAAATCGCTGGTTATCTCTTACCTGTGTTTTGTATATCATTGTGTGAAAGATATTTTATAAAAAGTTTTAGACTAGAAATTTCTTGAAATTTTTACATATTATTTGGTTTTAAAATATTTAGAAAGCCATTTTAGTTGAGTAAAATTTTGTTTGTGTTTATTTTTTAAAAATTTATTTTCAAACTGTTACAATGCAGACTTATTATTACCCAAATCACCTTTGTCTTAGGTCATGCTAAATGTGTAGAAGTTGTAAAAACTTTCAATTTACCATTGCTGATGCTTGGAGGAGGTGGATACACAATCCGTAATGTTGCTCGATGTTGGACATATGAGACTGCAGTTGCCCTTGATTGTGAGATTCCCAATGGTAAGTGTTTTTATTATGATCTCTTTTTTTGGATAAGTCGTCATTATGTAGAAATAGATGGATCGATGATTACAATCCAAAACCATGTAAATAGGAGAACAGTCAATTAATGAATTCACTGTGTGTTCACTTTTAAACATTTTCTTTAGAAATATTTCTCACTTGAATCTGGATTTTGGGGCATGGATTTGTGTGAAAACTGAACTTTTAATATGTAACTTTATTTCATTGTTTTTAACAGAATTGCCATATAATGATTACTTTGAGTATTTTGGACCAGACTTCAAATTGCATATTAGTCCTTCAAACATGACAAACCAGAACACTCCAGAATACATGGAAAAGATAAAGTAAGATATCATTGAATTGACTTGATAAACATTTCATCTTAATACAGCTTTAGGAACCTTTAGAAGGCCAAGTTCACTAGGTCATTTTAGCCCTGTACATAAGATATTTCCTTTGTCTTTTTCAAAAGCATTGAAACCTTAAGAGTATTGATTTTTTTAAGACTATAGAAAATACATGGGCTTTATGGCTCAAAAATATTAACATTTTCTATCAGTTAAATTCAGTTTTTAAATTGCAGGGGGCACTATAAATTTTACACTTCGTTGTTTTACATGAAAGTGAAATGTATTTTCATTAAAACTTTTTAATAAAGCTTTGTCTCCAAGAACGAAGTGCTTAGAGAGACAGTGTAGTACACAGACCTGAGTTTCTGCCATCTCTCTACCACACACTAGCTTTGTGACATTTGGCAAGTTAATTTGCCTTTCTGCTTATATTTCTTTATCAATGAAATGGTACCTACATTGTAAAGTTTGAGGATTAAATGAGTTAATAATTTGTAAAGTAATAGTGCTCAGTACATTTTACTTTAATTCATAGGTTAAACTAGATAAAGGAAATTTTTTGCCTAACGCTTCCCCTTATATTTAAAAGGAACTTGAAAGAAAATGAGTTTTGTCTAATAACTTTGCATATGTCATTTAGACAGCGTTTATTTGAAAATTTACGCATGTTACCTCATGCACCTGGTGTCCAAATGCAAGCTATTCCAGAAGATGCTGTTCATGAAGATAGTGGAGATGAAGACGGAGAAGATCCAGACAAGAGAATTTCTAGTAAGATAGTGTCTTGATGT
>NW_011888882.1:2728292-2731456 GCF_000151845.1 Pteropus vampyrus
TTTATTCAGAGCTCTTCAACTGTGATTTGTCACATTAGTCACATTTGTTTTATAATATAGGAAACCTTATTACCTTCTCAATTTAACATAGCCAACATTGCAGTATGATACAGTTTGGGTAAGAGAAGACAGTGGTTATAGATTCATTTATAGTCTGAGCAGAGCTGAAATTAAAGGTAATTTTTAACTTCCTAAAGTTTATTTGCTAGGAATAAAATATAAACGAAGAATTAGATTATCCTTGGACCAGTCTAACCATTTTGAAAAAGCTCAGAGAGTAGACTTTCTTCAAAAATTGTTTCAAGTAAACATAAAAACTGAAGAAAGATAGGAAGTGATTTGGGAACTGGCTTGGGGAGGAGATAATACTTTCTTATGTCTTTAAAAATGCTATGTCAGCTTGTATATTGAGAAAATAGATGCTTTAGGGCATTGAATTTGCTACAGGAACCTGTTATCTTTATCTGAGTTCCCAGAGCACTTACATATACATACCTTAGTTATTTTATTTAACACATCATAATATAGCACCTTATAGGATTTTACATAATCTTCCTGCTAGATGGAGCTGCTCATGGCTAGGGAATGCAGTATCTTAAATATCTGTATTCTCAACACTTTGTGCATTTCCTGATAGGTACCTAATAGCCATATACAAGTAATGGTGATGAGCGTAAGTTTAGTTGGCCAGTTAATTTTGACCCTGTAGCATGTGGAAAACTAATTGAGAGATACTAGTCCAGCATCTTTTTCCTATATCTATTAACATTGAAATTATGTGAGTAAACTGGCTCTTGGGTTCTTTTTTCTTTTTACTAGAGTTAGGAATCCATAGCATATCTTGACGCATCTAGTTCTGTTCTTTTACTCGAGGATCCACTTCTCTATAGGCTACCATTCTCTACCATTTTCTAATTTTAACTTCCCAATGTATTATATTACAATGATGGCTCCAGTCTGTTCTTACGTACTGATCAACATCCAGAAATTCTTTCTATGATTAAGGTAAGGAGGACTCAGGCTTTAGCTATAGGATATTTGTAGTGTTTTTCTTGCTTCTCACTTAGTAGTATCTTCCTGTCTGTCCTTGTTTGGTGTTTCTTCTCATTTTCAAATCTTTCTTTGCTTTTTCTTCGCTTTTTCTTCCAAACAGGAAAGTGTAGGTTAGTATGTTAGTTGTCTTATATTGCTGTTTTAGCTAAAAATTCATGTGCCTTTTGATCTGGCTTAATAGCCTGGTGGTAGATTAATCTCACAGTTTTTAGCTCAGTACTTGTGTAACTGATATTGATACTTTTAAAAAGCTTTTTTATTTAGTGATAAGATTCTTTTCATAGGGCCTTGAAACTTAAAATCCCTAGGCCTACAGATGAAAGAAATATTACCATAGAAAACTTTTTATAAAATCTATATAGTTTAAAATCTAAAGTTAGAGCCATTCCTTTTTCTTTCCCAATCCTATTTTCATACTTAAGTTTACATATCTAAAATTAAGCCAGAAGTCAAAACAAATCTCATGATATCCATGTTGTCGCATGTTTGTATTATAGCCTGAAATGTCTATATAGAATACTTAACAACAGTATTTATAATTCACTATATCTTTATTATTAGGTCATTGCCTCACAACTTTGGTTCATTTGCTTAAGGAAAATGTTGAGCACATTTGGGCAAATTTGTTTTAGCAATCTTGAATTTATAGTGTTATTCCTATTTCACTAACTTTTATTAAAATATTAAAGTTTCATTATTTATAATAAGGGTTAAAAGTTAATGGTATAAACAATAGGATTTATCCTGCTGTGTCTCTTGGCTCATCTTATCTAATTCTCCAACTCTTCTAACAAAACTCCAGCCACATTGGTTTTTTCAGTTCTTCCTACCTACCTGCTAATTCCCTTTTGCCTCAGAGTCCCTTTATGTTTTTCCTCTGCTTATGATATTTCTCCTCTTTTCTACCCAAAAGCTATTCATTCTTCAGGACACCTTTCAAATGCCACTTCTTTGTGATAGCCTTCCCTAATCTCCCAGTGCTGTGGTCATGTCTGCGAGCTTAACTTCACAGCCCATATTTCAGCTGTAATACTGTGATCCCAAAGAAGCAAAACTTCCAAAAGGACAAGGACTATCTGTGTTGTTGACACCATGAACCTCTGTCAGTTTGCACAGTACCTAATATAAATCTTATTGTTAATGAATTCATAAATAGTAAGATTGTATATGACAGCTTTTTTATATTTTAAGTAAGGTATATTTTTAAATGTTTTATTTCAAAATAGGTTTTAATCTCTTCTAATTTTTGGTTTTAGATGTTAAAGAGGAAGATAAATCCAAGGATAATAGTGGAGAAAAAACAGATACCAAAGGGTAAATTACATTCCTTATCTAGTAATTTTTATATACTATAAAAATAAACACATTTACTTGGAGGGTATGTATTCTTTTGAGAAGTACTGGACTGAACCTGCGAATATCAATAAGTTGTATAAGATGCTTTGAATTTTATTCTGTATTGATGCAGCTTATGCCATCTTAACCATCAGTTTATATGTCATCTCTTTGGCAGCTCGTCATTTATGTAGTTTACTTTAAAATCACAAAGACTAATAATAAGTATCGTAACAATATAAATCAATTTGTATTCTTTTATGTAATTTGAGACCTTTTTGCTATTAATTTTTATATAGGCACTCATGATCTTTCACCTTGCTCTTTTCTGTATACATGATATTTTACCGTTGTTAGATGAGTAAATATAAGAAACACTAGGCTAGTGTAACACAGTTAAAAAACTGTTATTGAGGTTTTTATTGTCAGAGAGCATTTAAATACTTGACCACACATAATTTTGTTCTAGCCTTTATAGGATAACTTGGAAAAGATTATAAGACCACTAGAAAGATTAAGGCAGTCATTACTCCAGAAATACTCACGGCATCATTAGCTCACATAGATCTTGGCATGAGCCTGCAGGACTTGATCAATAGATCAGTGCATTTAAACTGAAATTGTGCCATTTTTAATATGTCATATTTCTTTTTATAGAGCCAAATCAGAACAGCTCAGCAACCCTTGAATTTGCAAGTCTCACCAATTTCAGAACACACAAAAAAATAAGAAAATGTTGGAAAGAAAAAAAAAAATTTTTTTTTTTTTTTTTTTTT
>NW_011888882.1:2732259-2747815 GCF_000151845.1 Pteropus vampyrus
GTAGAAATGTGGCTGATCATAAGAAAAGAGCAAAGAAAGCTAAAATCGAGGAAGACAAGAAGGAAACAGGACAAAAATGCGAATGTTAAGGAGGAAAATAAATCCAAGAATAATAGTGGAGAAAAAACAGATACCAAAGGAGCCAAATCAGAACAGCTCAGCAGCCCTTGAAATTGAAAGTCTCACCAATTTCAGAACACACACACAAAAAAGAGAAAATGTTGGAAAGAAAAAAATTTTTTTTGAAGACTTCTGGCTTCATTTTATACTACTTTGGCATGGACTGTATTTATTTTCAAAATGGCTTTTTTGTTTTTGTTTTTCTTGGCAAGTTCTATTGTGAGTGTTCTAATTATGAAGCAAAATTTTTCTCCACCATGCTTTATGTGATAGTATTTAAAATTGATGTGAGTTAGTATGTCAAAAAACTGATCTATTAAAGAAGCAATTGGCCTTTCTGAGCTGATTTTTCCATCTTTTGTAATTATCTTTATTAAAAAATTGTACTTGGATTGTCTTTTGTCTATTTATTATATCATAAAATCTTTCTAGAGGGTATAATGGCATCATTTCTGTAGAATTAGAATACACGAGAGGTAAAAGATACCGTTTACATATTCAAAGACATGTATTGTTTCTTTAGGAAAGAATAATAATCATTATTTTTAATGCAATAGGAGTTATACCATATTGTCGTCCTCTATAGGTTAGCCAGTCAGTATAGGTAAAGATTGATGTTATAATCATTTATCTCTGAAATTAGTAGCACAGACTATACAGTTGAGATACAGGAATTAGCTTTGGGCTGAACCAGAGATTCCCCAAAATTGGAAATGGAAATTCTGAATTAAAAGAAGAAATCTATAATTGGGGAAGGAAACTGTTTGTAGCTTTCATACTGACATTTTTTTACTGGCCCCTACTATACACCCAGTAGACAAGGAATTAATTATGTGGTTGTGTTTGACCAGAACTTTCCTGTATTAAGTTTATCTAAAGTAAAATTGCTATTAGACAAAACCTGGTTCTATTACTGAATTTATATAGCATTCAGATTCCACTTTTATATCAAATTTCTTAAAAAATAGTTTATCATTCAATTTGTTGAGTGTCTACCCAATTTAAGGCTTTGGGTATGCAACTAACCAAAAAATGCCTGCTCCCACACCTTAGTAGTAGTAAAAGCGGACAAATGAGATAATTTCTAAGACATAAAAAGGAGAAAATAAAACATTTAGGAACTTGCCAAAATTAGTGAAATGTCTTTCTGCCAAGCCCAAATTGATTATTTCGAGATAATATTAGATCAGTCAGAAATGTTTCTGTATAAGCCCTGTGTTTGACAAATATTTCACTCATTCACAAAAGCACCTCAACCATTCACCTACCTGGATTTAACAGATGTTTCACTTTTGCCATATTTGCTTCAAGTTTTTTCTTTAAATTATACAGAAATTGAAGCCCTCTTTATGCACTTTGCCATTTAATTCCCCTCTGCTCTTCAGAAGTAACCACTTTTAAAATATGCATATCTTATCCATGTTTTTACTCTTGCTGCGTATCTGTCAGCATGTCAACCTTTGTTAGGAGGAATTAACGGAACTCATTCCTTCATTGGGAGAATAGTGAGATGTATTTAGTGTTTGTGAAACGTGTCACATATGTACATTTCTGTAACGTGCTCTACATTTATATGGTGATCTCCCCTCTGTTGAACAAGTATAGTTCATTTTAATAGCTATGTATTAATGTTCCGTCTTAAGACACCAGAAATCCACTTCATACTGTAGTGAACCTCCTTGGGCACATTTAGGTTTTGTTTTCTCACAAATAGAAGCATTTGTATAAAACGAACCTCAAGATAATCATGAAAAACCAACAATATATCTAAATAACCAGAGGATACATTGGAAAAATGACCCCATTTACAATAGCAATAACAAATTTCCAGAAAAGTGTAAAGAAGCTATGGTTATGGTATATATAATGAGAAAGATCAGTGTAACAATAGAATGTCATGGTAGATACCTAAATACATTTTGAAATTAATACTGGACCAAAATATTTCATGTTGGTGAGGGAAGAGATTATTCCTTATGTGATGTTGTGATAATGGGTAGCCAAATGGGAAAAAAAAGTTTTCTGCTTTCCAACCAGAAGAATCAGATAAATTGGAAAGGGGAAATAAAGCGCATTAAGTACTAGAGTACAGAAGCCTTCCTAAGTACGTCACCAAACCCAAACTCTAAAAGAAACAACTGATACCTTTGACTAAAAATTATGTAGGCTAACAAAAAAAAGTGACAAATGGGGTTGAGAGTATGTGGAATTACAGCTCACAATTTAAAGATAAATATCTAAAGATAATACAAGAAGGTTTTTTTTAAGGCAAGGAAGATGTGAGCAGTTTATTATGAAATACAAATATTAAATATGAAAAGATCTTTAACCTTATGAAATGTGAATTAAAAGCTACGAAGATTATTTTTAATCTGTACGCTTGTCATGTTACAAATTTTTAGGAAGTTGTCATATTGCAGTAGGGTATGTAAGTCAGTGTAACCTCAAGCTTGATTGGGCATTCTTTATCAAAATTATAAGTACAAATCTGATTCAGAATTCCATTTTGGAAAATTTAACATGTTGGAAGGTAAGCAGGGTCGGGCCTGGTTAGTACTTGGATGGGAGACTACTTAGGAAGACCAGGTGCTGTAGGCGTAAAAAATAAAAAGGGATTGTAAGCTCACAAGATCCTTGCAATCTATGAGGTCAACCAAGGGTTGCCTCGCCTAAAAAAAAATTTCAAAAAAATCGTTATGCAACACTTTAAAAGATTAACCTGAATGATAAAGGATGGTTGGGTCGAATACTTATAAAAATACAGCCATGACAAGTATGAGAACTATGAATTATATGGAAAGGTCGTCAGAGTATTTCAAGTGAAAAAAGTAAAGAAGTGAGACACATGACATAACTACCTTTTGTGTAAAAAGAAAAAACAATTGCTTGTTTATATAAATAATATCTAGGAAAGATGATCGGCAATCTGGTACCATTGGAGAATTGGCTACTTTCATAGGGATTTGAATGCTGGACCATGTGAAATAGAAAAGTTTTTAAAAATGCAAACAGATAATTTCTGGTCAAAAGAATAAAAATTTTACACAATCTTGCAGCTTCCTTTTCCTAGTCTCAAATTATCTTTTTAGATGACTTGCAGATACATGCAGGTAAATGTTGCTGGTACAATAGTGACTGTCCTAGCTTAATTTCTCATAATGAGAAGGAAAATTGCCATGTGTCTAAAAGCCCCAATACCAAAGATAAAATCATATAAATCTGGAAGAATCATGTGATCCTGATTGAGGTAAAGTAGGTATTAACTATTACTATCATGTCATTTTTTTAAAATAACACTTTGAGACTTCAACTTGGAAAAAAAATAGTCCTTTAATTAATGAAGGCATTCTGTGCTGTCTTTTTCTCATTTCCTCATGGTTATAATAATTAATCTTAGTCCTGCCAAAGCTACTAGCATTCTGTCAATAGATTCTTTGAAGTTCCTACTTTGAAGTAATTTACCTGCATCTTCTGGGGTCTGTGTTTTCAGTAGAAATACTGCTGAAGCTTTTCTGATAAGTGGGATTCATAACACTTCCTATTTATGTTGTGATTCAAATAACGGGTTTTCAAGTTTTTAAATGAAAACTTTGTATGTTATCACTAGTGAATGTCAGTAGCTTAAATCCCTTTTTCTTCACCATAATTTTGTGCATTAGTCTCTGTGCCTCAGTTGCTTCTTAATTTAAAATGAGGAAAATGGTAATAGTTCTTACAGGACTGTTGTGAGAACTGAATTAATACATCGTTAGTGCTCAGTGTTAGCTCTGCTGCTGTTATAATGTCAGGTAAACAGAGATAGATGGAGCCAAAACGGTGCAGAGGCAAGTCTTAAATCTTCAAGTGTTCTTTAGACATCAAATATGTTGCATTTGAGCCTTCTATTGCAGTTGCCTACAGATATCAAACTACTAGGTCATTAGGGAGAGAGAAACAATCTTTTGAAAACTAATTTTAGCAATAAAGCTAATAAGACTTGGCAAATTTAGGGGGATCTTAATGCCTCAGTAATTTACTTCAAGATAATCTGTCAAGCAAAATGGTTGTGAATTGATTATGGAAAAAAAAGACATTTGTTACTGACTATTCACATGAGTAGCATTGTTAATGTGAAGAAGTAATACTCAGGAAATACAGTATTTAGAAGCTACTCAACAATCACTGCATTTCTCCACTTCACCACAAGATGGCAGATACTTCATTGTTGAAAGTTTTTTCTATTTGTGCGTTTTCTCCTGTCGCTTGGTTCATTTAACAAGTTGAGGAACACATATTAACAGGTTCTTTCGAATGCAATATTGGATTCAACACTATATGAATTAAATTAAAATGTGGCTTACTGATTTGGGTATTTTTTTAAGTAGAATAATTATAACACTAATTCCTGAGCTTTACATCCATAAAGCACAGTAGAGTATCTTGTAGTAAATGGTTATTACTGACTTTTCTAGTCAAAAGCAAAATGGAAATTTTGGTTGGGCGCGGAATCATTCAATACAATGGAAAAGGAGAATTGAAGTTTATTTCTAGAAAATGCAGCTTAGTATAGTGAAGTTAATATGCAGAAGCATTCTATTTTTGTTCCACAACTTCTGTTACTAAACTAACCTCTATGATCTTTGAAATGATGACACTTTAGAGTTATGACTAAGATTATTAATGAATTGTTTTCTGGTGGAATAAATTATGAGAGAATAGATTACTTGATTAGATTCTGTTATTTGCTCTTTATTTAAAAATGCTTTGCCATCCCTGTGCTAAAAGATCTTTAAAATCCCAAATCGATAGTATGCCTTTGTGTCTTTAAGCATAGTAGGTGTGTAATATATTTCTTGGTTGTTGAATATGATATACTTATTAGACATTCTTTTTTAATATCAATCTTTTTTTCATATTGAAACATTTACCTATAGAGATTTTTTTTTTAAAATCAGTTCATTATAACAAAGAATTGCTATTGGAAAAATAATAAAGGTCACAGAGACCAGAATTTCTTTGTGTTAAAGTCCAACCAGGAGAGAGACACCACACTAATTTGAACATGAAAAGTTTAATATGATTATTAATTATAGCAGGATTAGAGTAATGAGGGATTGTCTATTAAAATAAAGAGAATGAATGCTAAAGCAAGCAAACAAACAAACAAACAAAACCACAGGAATAACAGATATAGAGCACAGCCACTACCCTAGGGCTGAGAGAGAGAGTACCCACAGAAGAGCCCACCACCCCCACGCATGACTGAGATCCAGACTCTGGAGAGGGCACGTCCATGACTCACTGGATGGCAGAGAGGTCACCAGGGTATCACATGGGTTGAATTTGCTGGAAATCCACCCTCCAACACTTGGCAGAAATCCTTCCTCTAGAGCGCTAGGGAAAGCTACTCATGGAAAAGTGCCTTCCATGGAAGGCAGAAACTCTGCCATGAAACTGCCCGAGCTGCCTGAGTGGGTACAGGAAAACTACTGGCTGCTGGGTGCTGCTGACCATTGGACACTACAGGGACCAAGTGCTAGAGAACTGACTGGTGATATAGGAGCCAGGTGCTGGAACAGCTGCCTACACTTCAAGTGCTAGAGAATGCTGCAAGGAGAACATGCCAGGATCAGAGAGAAGAATCTTCTTCCTCCTCTAGCATCCTCTACTGATAGAGCTTAATATTGTGAATATTTAAAAGATTCAACTAATATTGCAGTGCAACCAATGAAGAATGTATTTGGAGCTGAGAGTCAATAAACTGATCATCTGCTCCTTTTTCCAACCATTCTCTCTGTGTGGGCTCAGACTGGCTACGCTTGAGTCACCTGCTTTGCCCTCCATTCCTTAAAAGCAAATTCATTCTTCCTTCCTGCATGCCTAGCTAACATCTCTCTCAGCCACTATCACCACCAGTTGCCTTTTGAAGCACTGGGTTTGAGTGGAGGTTAAAATAGTGAACCTGTCTAGTCTTGAGATATGCGTAATAAGAGGATGAACTTGTGGATTTTTACCGTAGGGAACAGAGGGAACCCTACACCAAAACTTATTTTAGAACACTTGCTGAAGCCAGACGACATTGGAACAATGTCTACTTATGCTTAGTGAAGCTATAAAAGGCAGTATAAAGTCCACTGGAACTGGGCTCCAACACTTACTATCTTTGTGACCTCAGACTAGTTTCCTAAACTCTTACTTAGCAAAAGAATGCAGTTTGGTAGCTTCCAGGGGCTATGGCAGAGGGGGAAGTGGTGGAGAGTAAGAACCGAAAGGGTAAAAGATTTCCTTTTGGGATGATGAAGATGTTTTAGAACTAGGTAGAGATGGTGGTTGTACAACATTGTGAATGTACTAAATGCCACTGAATTTTTCACTTTAAAATGATCAATTTTATGTTAAGTGAATTTCACCTCAATAAAAAAAATTACGTTTATTTTGTTAAGCTCTCTCCTAAATTATGTATTTATTGTAGTGTTCACAGCACCAGCTCTAAATCTAATATAATCTACTTACTAATCTAATAAAGAAGACAGACATTGAACAAGCAAATATGCAGACAAATATGTAGTTAGACTCGTGGCAAGTGCTATATAAAGGAAAAAGGAGTAGTATGAAGAGAATAGTGAAGAAACAGATTGGGATGTGAGAGAGAGGGTGTCAGAAAGGTCCACCTGAGGACGTGACTTTTCACTGGGATTTAAAGAATGAGTAGTACTCGAGTATCACATACTCCAGACATAGGGAGCAGCATGTCGAGTGTCCTGAGCAGAAAAGAGCTCAGCTCATCTGAGAAATGGAAAGAGTAGTGCAGCTGGAGCCCACGGAGCAAGGCACAAGAAAGTGACACAAGACGGAGTTAGAAAGAGAGGCCATCCAGTGATATTACAGGTGAAATTAAAGCCATTGAGGAGGTTGGAGCAGGAAAGTAACATGACACGATGCACATTTTAAAACGATTATTCTGGTTGCTGTGTGGTGAATAAATTGTCGAGAGATAGGAATGAAAGCAGATAGAGAAATGAAGGTCTTTTAAAAACTGCCTGCAAATTCTTGACACACCTGCCATCAAGAGGTGAAATCTATGTCCTCTCCCTTGGTCTGGGTGGGTTTGTTACTGCTTCAACCAAAAGAATACAGAACTGACACTATGTGACTTTTGAGGCTGGGTCATAAAAAGACCATTCAGCTTCTTGCTTCCTTTCGCTCTTAGGACATGTATTTGAGGAGAACCCAGCTGCCATGTAACAAGTCTGACTACCCTGTAACTGCCCTGCTGGAGAGGCTCACGTAGACACTCCAGGTGATAGTCCCAGCAGAGCCCAGTCTTCCACCCTGCCTACCTGCAAGGCACCAGACACATGAGTGAAGCCATCTTGGACCCTCAGCCCACACTCCTGTGAGTGCCAGGGAGTGATTCCAGTTAATCCCTTGAGGAGCAGAAGAGTTATTCAGATCAGTTCAGTGTGGACACCCCTCACCCTGCTAAGACTCTGGCTCCAAATGCCACTCTACCCTTCAAGTGGATGGAGGCCCCCTCAACTTGCTCTGCCTCTGATAATCCACTTTGAAGTTCCTCCAGTTGTGGACACCTACCTTAGCCTACCTTGCCTAATAGTCTTTTGAATCTTTTTTTTTTTTTTCAGAAAGGGAAGATAAAGGAAGGGAAGAGGGTGAGCAAAAGACCAAAACTGGAGTCTTGTCTCTGTCACTATTAGTGACTGATTTAACGCAAGTTAACCTTAGTTATTCCTTAGTTACCAACCCCAGGGGTAAGTATCAATTATTTTTGAGGGAAAAAAAAAGTATTTCATGGTCAATAAATTAGAGAACTCTGTGTCAATGGCCTAGATATCTTCTCATCTTTGAATACTTTTCTTTTTCATTTCCTGTATTTAGTCCACTGGCCTTTATTTGTTTTTTTCCTTCACAATATCTTTCAAATGCGTCCATTTACAATCGTACATTAACATCGAGCTTCTATTATATACTAGGCATTTAAAAACTATAATGTATTCTTTATAAGAACTGTGGATGCTAATTTCATATGTTCTCTAAGTAGAGAAACTGAGGTTTAGAATGGGTGGGTACTTTGCTGGTTGCAGAGCTCATAAGTATTTGAGCTTTGATTCAAACCCAATACTTTTGGACTCCGAGGTCCAGCAGCATATGCTGTTTTCTTTCAGTTCTACTGCAATGACCTCTTTCATTTTCTCCATGAATGACAGCAGTAGCCACCTAGTTGGTTGGTCTTCCTTCCCTTTAACCTCTTTCTCCTCCAATCAACCCTGCTCCATGCCATACCCTACTGCCAGGTCTGTTTCTCTTAAACATATATATCCCCCAGATCAAGGTCCCCAACAGCTTTTGAGCGATCTGGCAGAGGAAGGAACTGTAAGGTTTCAGCGGCTTCACAGAACTTCACCTGTGGGGAAAATTTTCTGCTTCCATTAAAATTTTCAAATGAAAAAAAATTAACTATAAATCATGAGAAGAAGGGGAGGCAGTTAAAACCTTCGGAAGTACTTAAATAGGAGCCCTCGAGTCAGGTGGAATCTAAAGAGGCACAGAATGTGGAGAAGGGAAGAGCCAGAGGCCTGGAAATTGCCTGCTTTCTCCTCCATTCCCTCTTACACACCGAGGGAGGCGGGTCCCTCTCTACTGCACGGGAGACCAGGTCTGGGAAACCTACCAACAATCCATGATGGAAACTGGAAAAGGAAACCGATGTTTTGATTAAGCGAATATTTGAAATTATTTCATTCCAAAGAAAAATATCCCAATTAAAGTGCCAAGCATTCAGTATTCACAAACAGAAAACAGATGCAACATGTGTTCAGTTTGAAAATGACTTGGGAATAACTCTCCCAAACTGTGTGGACATATTTAAACAATATAATTCATAACAGAGCTCAAGAGCAGTTTCTAAGAGGAGACAAAGGAGCACCATACACACATTTAGCTATCCCCGGAGTATGGGCAGTACCAAGTGTAATAAATACATGTCCTCTGTTTAGCTCTGCAAATTCCACATACTTTTTAAGTGACTGCATTACTGACTACATTAGATACTAAAATTTTTAAAGAAATATATATATTTAAAATATAAAAATTTTAAATATAATATATATATTATATTAGTAAAAAGAGTGGGTTTAATATGGTCTACTATGCATTCATAATACACCATATTATATCCGGGAAGATATGCCCGGGACTAGCCAGAAGTGCCAGAAGAAGGAATTTAGAGATGTGGAGTGAGCTGCTCTAGCTAAAGTACCCTTGCCAAACTCAGTCTAGAGCAGAGCTCCCAACCAGCCTATAGATGGAGCCCTGCTCGTGTCAGCTGTATTATTTTCCAGGGCTGCCATAACAAAGGACCACAGAATGCAGGCCTTAAACAATGGAAATTTATTTTCTCACAGTTTTGGAGGTTGGAAGTCTTGAGATCAAGGTTTTGGCAGGCTTGGTTTCTTCTGAGGCCTCTTTCTTTGGCTTGTAGGTGGCAGTCTTCACGTTCACATGGCGTTCTCTCTCCTTGCATGTCTGTATTCAAATTTCCTCTTCTCGTAAGGGCACCAATCAAATTGGATTAGGGGTCATCATAATGACCTTATTTTAACAAAATCACTTCTTTAAAGAGTCTTTCTCCAAATACAGTCACATTCTGAGGTATGAGGAGTTAGGGCTTCGACATATGAAATTTGGGAGGACACAATTAAGCCTATAACATCAGCCAAGCTCAGCCAAGATTAGTCAATTCTCAGGTGTTCAACAGACTCATCAGCTATAATAATAGATTAGCATTTTAAGGCAGTGAGTTTTGGAGCAGTTTGTTACAAAACATTAGCTGACCAATACAAATAGTATGGAAAAATATTTAAATTATTATTGATGATGAGATTTCGATTAACTCAAAAATATTTTTTAAGATTATTGCTATATATTTTTTAAACTGGCTATATTTTTTTCTGAGTGTAAAGCAATACTTTCCATTATTATAAAAACATAAAATATAGTAACACATAAAATGTAAAAACAGCTATCAGTTATAATGTGTTCCCCACCCCATCCATGGTTGAAAACCAGTGTTAAATATTTTCTGATTATTTTCCTATTTACAAATACACACATACCCATACATATTTTTATAAAAATGTATTTATTGTACATATTTTAAACTTCTTTTTTAAAATAAAAAATTTTCTAAGGATAGTTTGTTGTTAATGTAGAGCTACATCATAATTTTAATGATTGCATAGTATGCCATATTAGCAATTCCATAATTTACTTACTAACTTCCTATTGATTATTATTTAGATTGCATTTATTTTTCATGATTATTTTATTTTTTCCATTAAAAAAAGATGCAATAATATTTCTTCCTAAAATGTTTTGAGATTGATGTTGAAAAAAATACATGTGGAGACTAATTTACTATAAGATTTCAATTTCTGCTAACTTTATGAAGATGTCCTTAACAAAGTATAAAGGTGACAATGTATTTGGCCTTAGTGTAAAGGTCAGTGAATTGGAGTAAGGACGATAACAGCATAGCTGATTGTTTCATTTTATCGAACGCTAATTCGATCAGTATCTATTGAGTTGTCTACAAAGGGTGTGACACCGGCCTTCACACTACAGAAATTAAGCAGACAGAGATGTGGCTTCAAACATCTTCCTGCTTAGCAGGGAGAGCAGACAGGGACGTGTACGGCTGATTCTAAGGACTCACCATTGTAAGTTCATGAGTTTGCATTTGGGACGATGAAGGAAGTTCAATGTAAATGCTGGAAAGAAACATGTTTTCTGCTTTTATAATTGACAAACTATATGTCTTCTTAAGAGCACTGCTTTTCTTCTTGGTCTTTCTTAATAAGAGAAAAATAATATTTTCATTTTCCTAAAATCAGTATAAATTTAACAATCCTCAACATCTTTCTAAGGAAGAGCCTCTTAGGCAAGTATTTCCTGAAGTGTTTACCCCTTTCCCTTGAGCTATGGCCAGCCATCTGTTAATTGTGGGTCTGGTTTCTTTCCTGCCTTCTGCCACCCCATCTCAGTCAGCCTGGCCACAACAGGAAGTCACACTGATCACACAAGGACATCCTCACCTGTGCAACCCCACTCAGGCTGGCTGCACTGCGGGTGCTATTTGTCCTTTGGTTTGGGGATCTCACCTTGGCACCAGAGAACCTTTACTTCTGGGGAATGTAGTGGTGACATTCTTGTGTAATTTCTCCTCCAGAATGCAAGGCCATTCACTGTGTCATGTAATGTACTTCATGGAGGTATTTTTCTCTGTAAAACTGGGAACCTCGTGAGAGAAAACAATATTTTTATCTGAACACACTGAATACAGGTTTGCGTGACCCAGATATTGGACAAAATTTATGCCAGCATATTTTCTTCATCTTAACCTGTAAATTTAGAAAGCACAGGTTAGTGTAGCTATATCAACTCTTATTTATTTATTTATTTATTTATTTATTTATTTATTTATTTATTTATTTTGACAATGCTATGTGTTTTCAATATCAGGACTCTAGAAAGCAAATACACATGCCATCAAATAATATAAATGACAAGTTTATTTACCACATACTTAGCTTACCTCCAGATACACACTTGGTCAAAGGTCTGAAATACAGAAGAATGAGGCTGGAGACCAAAAAGTATATAAATTTTCAATCAAGATGACAGAGATCTGGGCCAGGTAAATCAGATTTTATATTGAAAGATTTGTTAACAGACTAAATATAGGAAGTTGAAGATAAGGCTGGAGTCATCATCATAGTAATAATAACAGCAAGAACAACAATAATCACCACAACACTAGCGGTGGCATCATCTACCTATGCATCCAAACAAAATAGAAAAAGTATTTAGAACCCATACAACTAAAACAAACAAAAAAAGACTAGTATCCAGAATATTAAATGTTCTTAAATTAATAAGCAAAATGACCAGAAGACCTGAATAAACTTTTTACAAAAGAAGAAATCAAATGGCTGATAAATATATGAAAGGTACCAAAGTTTTATTAGTAACATGAGAATTGCAAATTATAACCATAGAATTAAACACCCATCTTATTGGACAAAATTTTTAAAGTCCCTACTTTATCAATCATTTTCTAATTTATGTAGAGAGAGAAAAACTTATTTCTTAATATCTTTCTTTTCAATAAAAATAGATTCTCTTTTTTTCTCCCTGACATGGTAATGACAATATATTGAGATGATTGAAATGTTTATATAAAAATATCTATAAACTGATTTCCTTATTAATGAATTGTCAGGTGTTCTTAATAAAACAGATAAATTAGAACATTGGATAAATTATATCAACTTTTACTAATAATGCCAGCAATCATAAACCTAGAATATGGAGAGGAATATCTTAATCTGCTAATTAAGTTCAAAATAATTGTAATAGAAAATACTTTTGTATTTCTCCAGCTAATTAATTTAAGAGAGAAGAGAGGAGACTTCTTCACTGTATGAGTGAGTCTTACTGTAAATAACTTTTTATGTTTGAAAGGGAAAAAATGGAAAATGAATTCTTCTTTAGGGTAAGAACCATATATTATTCATTTCTTTGTCCTCTGTGTGCTTCAAGGAAGGCTCGGGGCATAGAAAGTTATTTTTAAAAGTTTGTTGGATAGAATTTTGATGTGCCATGATTTTAGTTTTCTTTAGAGAAGGCAGGACTAAAGCCCTATTAGTGAATTAGATTCCCTTATATTCCCTTTCCTTTATATCATCTGATATATTTATCAATATTGATCAATATATGTAACTAAATGATTGTCCTCAAAATTCAAGGAAATGGAGGCACAATGAAGTCCATCATGTGTCCATTTAACTTGAGGCCGGCATTAGAAATTCTGAGCACGTCCAGTTCTACCCAGAAAGACAGAAAATCAATACCCAAGGTTATAAGATTGATCACTAATATCCAGAGAAACCATCTATGAATTATCAACTAGGAAGATAAGAAGATGGCCAAATTCTTTTCTATAACTTTTCAAAGAATGTGTAAATATAGGCCTAATGAAACAAAATTCAGATTCAAATCCAGCAAAATTCAGATTCAAATCCAATAAATATTGTACATCTATTAAGTGATAGATATTGTGCAAGTTATAGTCCTATGAAGAGTTGAAACACTCAATAAAATAGTATGATAAGTTGAAGAGGGTTCTTATTAATACAGAATGTAATAAACTATGCAGGCAAGCAGGAATATTTAGAATTCTCCACTGACTGACCCATTAACTGTCAGGTATTTGACAGCAATCTTAAAGGCAGAATGAATTGAACACCCAGACATCTACATCATATAGGCTCTAATTTGGGGCCCTTCATAGTTTTTAGCTCCGTGGTTCTCACACTTCAGTGTCTATAAGATTCATAGTATCAGGTTGTATATACAAAACCATGTTTATGTAGATAATTTTATGGGTACTCTAAGAAATTTTCTAGAGTAATTTTGATTACACACAATTTTTAGCTTTTCCGTTCACTTTACGTCTTAGCTGGCTATAAGATGCAATTCCACTGAGTAATGGTGTCAGGATAGGACAGCTGGATTGAATTTTAGGTCAGGATCTAAGAGTGGATGGCCTTCAAGTGGGAAAGCTGCCCACTCTGCCCATTTCATCATAACTAGCTGCCAAACTACTTCTGATGTTCACACTTGCTTAAAAACAAAGAGCTCCGGCCATTTTTAGCTTCAAAGATGGAGGCATTTCCAGAGCTGGGCATAATTACTTACGTTGTTGTCCACTACTCCTGGCATCTGCTTCATCAGGGCTGTCATCACCCCCCTCCACCACCCAATAAATAAGGGAGAGGTAACAATAGGCAGCAATGCAATCACTGAGGTCCCACTTATGTCTTAGAGGTAGAATTCTTAATTAACTCTCTGAGAGTCAGGTCATCTGGAAAATGAGAATATTAATCATTCACCACCCTCCAAATGCTAGCCCACTTGAACTAATGCCATCTGTGACTCTAGGCCTTTCCACATGCTGCCCCTCTGCCTTGCCAGCTCCTCAGCATTCTTCACGGTTCAACTTGGGATCTCTCCTCTGAGAAGGCAAGTCTTCCTGCTGCTCACCTCCCTCCTCCTCCTGGGGTTTTCCCAGTACTTGAGCTTCTACCTGCCCAGCCTGCCACACTCATCTGATTCCTTCCTAGTTCCCCTACTTGGCTCTAAGCACTTTGAAGACAGAGATAATGTCTACTTCACTTCTATGTCTTATTATATCTTGTAAGAGTTTGAAAATTTTTTTGTTGAATACAAAAAGAATGGAATGACATCTGTTTATGGCTTCAAATAAGATAACAGATGTAAAGCATAAAACCTAATGTCTGACACATAGTGGGCACTCAGTATTCTTTTCTTTTTGCTCCCCACAACCCCACCCAATACCTTCTCAGGGGCTTTGCCTGACCTTATTCTATTGTGAGAGAGGTGACTTTAGTGGAATCTGCTGAGGGTGACCCTTCATGTAAGGAATGATGAGATCAGATGGAAAATATACATTTTGAGGATAGTTTCAACTTGAATTAATTTTTAAAGAATATAGGCTCGTCAGTCAGGATATTTTATAGAATGATAAATGATGAACTTACTCTCTTGGAATATTTATAATAAATTAACTTATACATTAATTAGGTTATAATTGTGTTTTGGTGAGGCCTGAAACTCAATAAACACATTATTGAAAACTGATAATTACAAACAATAACAATAATAGTAGATGTTGAAATTTACCTTAGATGTTATGAAGCCTAGTAAATGCAAAACGAAGAAGAAATTTTAAGTGCAAATTCAGTTCTAAAAGAAGTTAAACTTTACTAAAATTATTTAAATATAAATGCATATTTCATCAAGTGGTAAAGACTATTTTGGGCACTAGAGGACGCTCATACTTTAAAAATATTTGGAGCAACCACATAGTTCCAACGATGGACACTGTTTTGAAATTAGAAATGATGTTGCCCTGAAAATACATTTGGGGAGAGGCCTTTTACACAACTAACATTCAGGAGGGATGGATAAATGAAAAATATTGTAAATAGATGTGAATATATTAGAACTAGCCAGAAATATTCAAAAGAGTAATCTCTGATCATACATATTTAAAGTGCTTTTTTCCTCCAGAACATAAAGTATATTTTAAAGGTACTTTATTCTAAAAGCCGCTCCTTCATAACTAAAATTTGCAGAATTAGTTATTTTGTTTTCATTTAATAGAGGAATGGGAGAATTTGTGTCATAATTTTATTACATGTATGTGAAACTAGTAATGTTTCGGGGTCTTATCAACCTCTGCAATGCCCCTGAAATCTATTCTCTTTACCCCATTTTTACCGCCACAGGACTGGTTCAAGGGTTTGTTGTTCTCTCCTGAATAAGTTTCTTTTGTCTCTCCAGCTTCACAGGTCAT
>NW_011888882.1:2749580-2774504 GCF_000151845.1 Pteropus vampyrus
AAAAAAAAAGACGTGAGATGGGTAAGTATAAAGTTGTAAGCAGATAGGCTACAGAATAGCTATCAAATAACTAGACTTTCTGCTTTTTCACTCCCACTTTGGCTAAGTGCTCAGTTCCCTATTCTTCCCTTTAGTTAGGCCTTTAAAGCTTTTTTTTTCTTTAAAGCTAGCTTAAAGGTTAAAGACTTGAGATGTGCCACATAAGTGTGAAAAGAAATGGTATTGGCATATTTGGGTAAAACTAGATGAAGAGAGACAAGTGCCAAGGGACCGGCACTCATTCCTTTTGTCCTTCTGCCCTTCTGTGTCTCTGCAGCATAGCAGAACATTCGTAGGGAAAACTACATCCACTGACCTCATTCCAAGGAAATCCATAACAACATCCAATTGCCTTTGAGAAGGAATGAAGACGACATTGAGAGACACGACAGTTAGAGAAAAAGGGAGACGGCCACTGGTTACTCTTTCGGACTCCCAGTGGGAACTTGGCGCCTCAGATAAACAAAGGCTCTGGCAGGAAGGACAGCTGAAAATCAGTGGAGAGGGCTGGCAGGCCACAGCCAAAGCAGGGACAGTCGGAAAGAGAAAGCCTGGGCCCAGGACCCCTGAATCTCTTCTCCAGCAACCTTTGGGTTCCTCTTCTGAAACAAGGCTGGTGAGGACGCCCTCTGGCCTGGGGGACCTGGGTGAATTTGAAGAGCCCAGAGAGCAATGAATACATATTTTGCACTTGAAACTGGAAGGAAGTCAGCAGCACTCTAAGCCATTGAGGTGGAGGGTACAAGAGGCCTTCTTGCCAAAACCATTCCCATGCTCTCTGACTCTCTAGGAACGGAGAGAGAATGCCTTCGCCAGTTTCCTGTAATTCCTTCAGTGGAGCCAGGGCCCCTGAGAGGGCTCACTCTGAGAAAACAAATGCACAAGAGAAAAGGACCAGAAGGAGGAAACACCAGCTAGGAGACTCCAAAGGAATCGACGGCTAAGTCCACGGGCAAACTGCTCCAGTGCAGGAAGTAAGTAAAGCACAAACAGGATCTGAGCGAGGTCATTTGTTTTGGAAAAGAGAGAGGGAGGAGGAGGGAGGGGCGGCAGTGTGAATGTGCAGCTCTGTCACAGACTTCCAGAGTCTGGGGATGTCTTGCCTGCCACAAGCTGCAGAGCAAACCCTCCCTGCTTGCTGAGTCCCCTCGGCTCACACAGCCCTCACTGAGCTCTGTCAGGGTAACTAAAACATTAATCTCTCTCCCATCCAAGGTCAACATTAGGTATCTTGCTGGGGAGTGCCTGGTGGGAGTGGGGAATGGGGTAAAGGTTCCTGAGAGAACATTTTTATATTTAAAAAAATTTTTTAATTATAGTTGGCATACAATATTATATTAGTTTCAGGTGTCCATGAGAGAACTTTTGTGATCTGCTCAGAATAGTTTTGCAAATTCTTAGATGTATTCAGTAACTTTTCTTTTTATGAAAATGCCAGCCTCTGAATGGACTGTATTGAGTTTTTGAAGTAACTTCTTCAGTCCACTTTCACTTTATGAACTTTATTATTTTTTTGTTAATATCCTTACAGAAATAAAAGAATCTATTGAATACATGAAAGGAAAGGAGGCTCTAATAAGAAATTGAAAGACCTCTGAGAAAAATTTTGCACAACTTTATATATTGGAATGAACTTTATTTTTTTTAATTACAGTTAGCATACAGTATTATATTAGTTTCAGGTGTACAACATAGTGACTCAACAGATGTCGATATATCCTACAATGTGCTCACCACACTGAGTCTAGTAACCATCTGAACCGTACAAAGTTATCACACTGTTATTGACTATATCCCCCTCAACCTTCACCAATCCCCTCGCCCCTCTACTGTCTGGCAACCATCAGCTTGTTCTTTGTTTTTGTGAGCCTGTTTTTGTTTTATTTGTTCATTTGTTTTGATTTTTTAATTCACATATGTAAGTGAAATCATGCGGTATTTGTTTTTCTATGTCTGATTTATTTCACTCAGCATAATACCCTCTCTGGGTCCATCCATGTTGTTGCAAATGACAAGATTTCTTTCTTTTATAATTATTGCTGAGTGATAGCCCATTGTATATGCTTTACAAACTTTAATAGCTAAATTTCTGCATGATGCTATTTTGGCTGAATAATGAATAACAGAACTTTCTCATGGACTGTTTTGCTCATTATCTGTCTTTTCTAGAGACAATTTTAGAAGCTTAGGGTGTGAAAGAATATCAGTATAGCCTTATCACATGGTATTTAGTACCAAGAGATTGAGTTTAGGTATTAGAAGGAAGAAAAAAATACTGTGGATCAAGAATTCCAAAAGGTATACAGCTTACAGTCTTTCAAGAAATGGGACTCTTTCACTCCTGAGTAGTACCTTTCTTTTCATTTAACTCATTCTGTTCATGTTTTCTAGAACCTCAATGTAAGCAGAATTCATTAACCAAAAAGTGTGTGCACTGCTTAAAAAACAAACAAACAAACAAAAAAAACCAGAAAAACATCTTTTAAAGACTTTTTTTAAGGACTTTTTAAGTGGATTCAGCTGCTCTCACCTGATAACTAACTACCTATTCTGGTACTTTCTGCTCCATGGACCATGCAAGTCACCCCAGCCCAATTCAGCTCAAGGGTCACCTATGTGGCCCTAGAAGCTGGGAACACCTTCATACAACAATGGGCCTGGGATGGAGGAGAAAGGGAACAGGCAGCTGACCAAATTCAACAGGCAATTTTGTATCCCAGGGAATTTACGGGCTGCTTCCGGGTATAAATAAGATGCAAATACAATGACTTCTCTGCAGGCTCTCCACACATTCCACAGAGAGGGTCTGACTTGGGCCAGCCTGTCTTAACATTTTCCTTCACACTTTTTTTTTTTCCCCATTTGATACTCTAACTTTAAATTCTTTTCTGGAAACAATCACCTGGTAAGGATTAGTCCTAATATCGCTAGGGAGTCACTAGACACAGCTGGATTCTTATACTGGTAGAAATGTGTCTTTTAAATGGAGTGTCCTGAAATGATTCATGTGTAATTCAGTGAACTATTTATGGTGGCAGCCTTTGTTGCATAACTGTTGGTCAAGGCAGTGCTTTTTCAAAGTAGTAGAAGCTACAATTGGTATTTAAGACAATTTATAAAACGGAAATAAATATATATGTTATATATATACAGACACACATCTGTTTAAGACAGCTGCATAAGAGTGTTTTAATGTGTCAAATATGACTTTGCTTCTCTCTCCAATGTAATAATAAAATATTTCACTTGCTCTCCTGCAACTCTTCTATTTTCTATGGTGTGCTTGAAGCAGAAAGTAGTCTAGGAAGGTTATAACTATTGCCCAGTGACTGGCTCACAAAAAAAATTGAGAAGTGAAGAATTTACTGTTGTAATTATTTAACTATAACAATAGTAACAACAACAACAAATGCCTATATTTGACTTCACTGAAGTCTTATAATATGTGTGTTTAAGTTACCCAAACTCAGCCATTAGAGATAAGGCCTATAATTGTGTCTTCTAGTCCTCTCAATGGAAAATGATCTGGACTGCCTTCAAACAGGAGACTGACTCTTTATCTGGTACTCGGCCAGCAGTGATATGTTCTACTGTTGGAAGAAAACATAGCTTTGTTTGACTTAGTTAGAGATTGCATGGTGGTCTCCAACATAGTGTCTTCTGAAAAAAATATTTAAATCCATTTTGACTCTTTATGATTTCTATTATATGTGCATAAGATGTGTTTCCAACTGGATAATGATGATATTCTAGGCCTGTTCTGAATGCTTGTAACAAGAATTTTGTTCAAGCGGGACATGTTTGCATGTACTTCCAGAAATTCCACTGGCATGAGGTCTCAATGAGTCCTGGGAGAGACAATTGTTTACTTATATCAGGAGCCAAAGGCTCATCTCTCCATTTCCGGAGCTTCAGGAAGAGATCTCATCATTCTACCCATAAAACATAGGAGTACTTCTATGATTATTCAAGTCAAAGAATATTCTATTGACTGTTTTCGACTTAGTATTCTAGTTTCTCATTGTCAACATAAGAAATGTCCAAACTTGTAGAGAATTTTTGTAAGAGTTTGAGCCAAACTGATGACATATACCAGGGAGCAAGATCTTAGATGTTCCTGAGATTAACAGTTTTTCAGCTTCTTTTATGCATTTGAAATTAAGGAGGGAACATATTATGTGGAGGTTTGGAAAAAGTAAGGTGAGATTGGATTACAGGATAGTTAATGTGAATATGTATTCTCTTATTGCTTATTTCTAAGGTGTATTAACCTAGATGCACAAAAACAATGGACAGGGCTTACTTAAGGCAAAGATAAACCTTTTACTAAAGAAGTTACATGCCTGGGGCATGACTACCCATCATGACCTGCCCTGTTAGGAATTTATGATCAGATCTCCCTGTGAGGCTACTTTCCATAGAACCCCTTTTTTTCATCCACACAATCTATCCCAAATATGTACTGGAAAATATGGGAAGATGTATGCACAAGGCCATTCATTGGAGTATTATTTGTTTATTAGAAATAACTCAAATGTAAATAAAAAGGGAACCATCAACTATGGTTACATCCACACAATGAAATATTATATAACTGTAAAAAGAAGTGAAGAATAATATCTCTATATGCTCTTATGAGGAGATTTCCAGAATACACTGTTAATAATTCAATTTTAAGACATGATCACTAAGACAAACATAATGAAAAATTGAACTTAACTATATATTGAGTTCATAGCACATCCCTTTATAGAAGAAATATTTTAAGTGACTTTTAAACATGGAAATTGCCTGTAGATCCCAAGTAGGATATATCTTTAGAACAAAAGGCACTGTCAAAAAATTTCTTCAAATGTTTTCAGTAATTGTATGGTTGCTATTATTATTCTGAGACTTTTGTATATGTTTTGTGGGGTAAAACAAATAAGGAATTATG
The DNA here is from genome assembly GCF_000151845.1 of Pteropus vampyrus. Classification (NCBI taxonomy): domain Eukaryota; kingdom Metazoa; phylum Chordata; class Mammalia; order Chiroptera; family Pteropodidae; genus Pteropus; species Pteropus vampyrus. The sequence goes on from NW_011888882.1 coordinate 2,754,556, forward strand.
TAGGTATTGTTGGGAACCAGGATTTGGGGTATAAAAGGAGATGCAGATGTAAGATAGACAAGGTCAAATAAAAGCCATGTAGTCCTGAGTTAGAATTTGCATTGGAAACCTTAGTATAAACTTGTAATGCTTTATCTACATCTATCTATCTATCATCTATCTATCTATCTATCTATCTATCTATCTATCTATCTATCTGTCTATCTATCTATCTGTCTATCTATCATCTATCTATCTATCTATCTATCTATCTATCTATCTATCTATCTATCATCTCTTAGTCATCTATCTCTATCTCTAATTGCCTTGTTTTGTTCTCTAAAGAAGTCTAGAGACAATGAGCAACCCATTAGGAATGAACATTCCTAAGACAAAGATTATGATCTCTTAAGAACCAGGGCTCCTTAGATCCAGGTCTGCTTCAAGAAATACTCAAGATGTATCTTCAACATCTGGTCATAACTGAAAACAAGAACCCTATTGATAACTACTATAATTGTGACCAAAGGAGTCAGGAACCAACTTGCAGAGGCTTCCATTTGACTATCAATAAACATAATAACTGCAATAAATTGAAGCACATTAGCTCTATTTAAATTTATGAATTTATCAAAAAAGAAGTTCCCTGGAAAGCTATGTCAGTGTGGCGACAAAGCCCAATGCAGGCAAAGGATGGCCCAGGTGGCTAAGAGCAACATGGTGACAATATTAGTGATGGCCACAAGGCAGCAGAGCAGGGGACAAGGATTGACAATGGCACAGCAGCAGCAGCAGGCGTTGTCAGGAGGCCTCAAGGGGAATGGGCGCACCATGCTGGGACCTGGCCGGTGGACTGGAGGCCAAGAAGGATGCTGTGGTGTTGGGATCCAGCAAGGGCTGATGGAGATGGAAAAGCACAGGTATTTGTCTCCATTATGTGCCCTTCTGTGTTCTCTTTTTCCTGATGCTTTGACCCAGGAAATTGTACTTACGAGCATTAACATCAAGTCAATTATCCTGAGCACCTCATATTATTGTAGAAAAATGTAAACACAGAGTTTTATTATTAGAATCAATCAATTTTATTGGAAACTAAAATGTTTTTCTGCTCTTTTATTTCAAGTAGAAATTTGTCTGAAAACTAGGATCCCCTGCAGCCATCTTGCTGGAATTCCTATCTGGAAAGGGGTTTTCACTCTCCTTTGAAACTCTCCACAGTCTACCAGTAATTCTCCCTCTTTCCTGCTCTTCTAGAGTTACTTGAGTGACGCAGCTCAGTTTGGCTTTAAACTGCAGATACTGTCGGTCATTCTGGGGGTAGGTTGGGGGAATATGTTTGAGCAGGGACTGAGGCTAAGCTTGCTTGGCTCACAAGGCCTGATATTTTTTCCTGACTGAGGCGCTATGATTGAATTTATGTTTTTGTGACTGCAGGCTTATTTCCTGGTTTTTCAAATTTAAAGAAACTATTTGAACTAATAAACTTCCTTCTTTCTTGTGATTGAATCTATGGTGGTAGTAAGAAAAAGAAGTGAAGAACAGCTGTGCAGAGAGGAAGCCATGCCTCCATAATTCTAGCCAACTCTGAAGGACAACAAAAGCCTGAAATTCAGGAAAATGAGAATCTTCCCTGGAGCAAACATTCTGGTCAGCTTCACCATAACCCTCATAGTATCCATGGTATCCAGTGGTCCACAGAGTTTTAAATTGGGAGACCCAGGAGCTGGGAGAAGCAACTGGTAGAATTTTCTCTTAGCTACCTGGCCTCATTTATTGACAAATATGAGCCCACCATCTCTCTCTTGTCTTCTGCTCTCCAAAGTCTAGCCTCTTGACTCCCTAATGAAAGTAATTGCTTTAGCAGCAAGCTTCATCTCAGACCAAAAACAAGAGGGAGTTGAAAATTGACTTAAGTCAGTATAGATTCCTTATCTTCTGTAGGGAGATGTAAAGTGCATAAAAACAAACATTTTTATTTTTTGATATAAATACTCAATTTGACCTGTATCAAGTGATGTGCCTTGTTATAAGTGTACTTAAGTCTTAAAAACCAGATTCTGGAATGACCTTCTGGCTTGCATGTTTGATTCTGTAAAAGATATTTGGGAACTGAAATTCTGGCTCATTTCCTCCACTAAACGCACGCTGGTTATACATGATTTTCTGAAATTGAGCAGGGTCAGTTTCTGATGTCTGCAAATGGTTTGTATTTACACAAGGGCTGAGGAGATTGCTGAAATGGTTGTACTCTGGGAAAGCTTTATGAGAAAAATAATTTACAAGAAATGTTTGATGAAGGAAAAGGACAGACAGGTGGAGAGAGGAGGCAAGAGGAGGGGGAATTTGGAGGGGGATAGAGGTCTTGGCATTGCAAGAGTAGATGTCAAGTGACAGGAGAGGTAAGTGGAATTTGACATCTAGAACAGAGACACCTAGTCTACATAGTTAGGCAAAGGGAGCCATGGAAATGTCAGTTGGTAACTCACCTTAAACTCATGATTAAGACCTCTAATTTAAAGCAATAGAAAATTAATGACTTGGATCTGCGGAATGATTGAGTGATAGCTGCTGGTAAGTTTCTGAGGAAGAATGGTGTCATCAAAAAAGACACACAAAAAAAGATTCTTAGTTTCTATAAGAGAATCTGGAGGGAAGATTCTAGAGAATTCGAGAGGGAAGATTCTTAGTCTAGAGAAGGTTGAGGGGGCCAACAGGCCATGACTGGAGCCAGGTCAGTAGTGAGGGAAGAGTTGAAATGATTATATGTTGGGGAAAGAATTATCACAAGAGAGCAGCCAGAGATTAGGCAAGGAAACATTTTGGTTGAAGGGAAACCGAAGATAACAAATCGGGAAGATGGGAGGAAAGTAATGCCATCAATGACAATGAAGTGGGAAGAAAGAGGGATTGCTGCAGTAAAAAGAAAGATCTCTGGAAGGAGAATATGACATGTAACAACTTTTTGAGAAGTAACAGTTAGCGGAAAGTTGTGGTGCATAAAACATTTTGTTGATGTCTGAAGACCATGTTTAAATTTTATGTAGATTTTATAAAGACTTCTCAGACGAGTGTTTATTTTGGTGTTTACCTTACTGACAGCAGTTTGGCTCACAAACATGCCTTTTAGCAGCTGGTGGTTTCTTCCAGAGAATCAATTCTTTGGCCCTAAAAAGACACACTTGGAGAATTGTGAGGACTGCAATATGATGCACAAAGAGCAAACAAGTAAATGAAACTGGGAGAGCAGGGAGATTAAAACAGAGTAAGTATATGTACCATTGAGGTTTAGATTTTGCTTAGTGAGAACTGGAGAATCACTGATGCTCTTTCAAGCCGAGGAATGACATGATCCAATGTATTTCAAAAACCCAACTGGCAGCAGAAAGGACAGTAGGTCAGAGAGGAGGAGACCCTACAAGTGAGACCATGGCCTAGAAAGGAGTTATTTAAAGGATTACCAGAAATACCATTTGCCAGAAAATATTAGTTATGAGGATGCCTAAATTGGGATAATTAAACAAAATGGGCTAAATTCTCATAATTTTTAAACTTAATAGTGCTATGATCTATTATACAGCTAGAATACTGAGGGTCATAAGACAGCTAGGGGTTAATTTGCTCCAGAAATTGCAAAGAAGAAAGCAAACAAGCATTTAAGTGAACAGAACCTTAAATGAGAAGGAGTAAAGAGTATTTTGGCTAAGACATAAACTATGGAGATTGACTGTATCAGTCAGGGTTTAGCCAGAAAGGCAGAACCAGTAGGATATGTGCATATATACAAAAAAGAATTGGCTTTCACAATTGTGGGGGCTGTCTAAGCAAGCCCCACATTCCCAGGACAGTCAGGAAGGGAAGATAAATAGCCATCTGGAAATCCATGAATTTGAGCTTGAGCTGAAGCTTTAGAAAGGGCCTAGTCACTCTTTAAGGGCTTCCACTTGACTAAGACACAACGAAGATGATGTTCCTTTTTTGATTAACTCAAAATTAACCGACTTGAGACTTTAATTATGTCTGCATAATCCCTTCATAGCAGCACCTAGATTAGTAAGTAATTGAATAATTGGGAGAGGATGTGTGTGTAATAAATGGCTCCTGCCTCATTTCATCTCCAACTCTTCTAAAAGAATATTCTTGTAGTCAGTCCCATCCAGAAATGTACAAGGAAGGGAATTCTGGGAATATAGTTCAGATTAATTACGTTGACAGTTCACAAAGCCATCACGCTACCATTCTAAGACAATTTTTTAGGTAAAGAACACTATTCTGAAAACTGAGAGCTGAAAGTGCAAATTATGTTCTTTCTGGTTTTAATAGTCACGAGGCTTAACTTTCTCCATGTGGTATTGCAGGCCTTGACCACTATTAAATGAGAATGTCTTATTTCAGAAACTATTAACATTTTGATACATTTTCTTTTGTAGTAAATAATACATACATTCAGTTTAATAAAGTATTTATATTTTTAAATTTCAACTTAATAAATTTAACTTTAATTTAATAAATATTTATAATTCAAAAAAGGGATATTCATATTATAGGACCAAACTTAGAATCAGGATGCCTTATTTTACCAAGGAAAAGTTAAAAAATTTCTATTTTCTCTCAGGACTTGACTTCTAATTAGCTTAATCATTTTGGCTATACTATTTACCCCAAAACCCATACCAAAGTTTTCTCACAGGTAATATGAGGTGATTGGCTAGATGTGCTCCAAGGACTACTGGCAACATTCATAAAACAAATTGTAAATTATTTCTTAAACTGTCTATCTGAATTATTGACTAAACTACCTATATAGAAATCCACTCAAATGATTCAATATCTTCTACTAAATTAGCAACACTTTCTATTGTTTTTTTTTTTATTTTTAATGTCTATACCTTTCTAGAAATCTGTATTTTACCATGGACCCCTGACTTCCTACGAGTTAATATTAGGGCAGTCTCAGAATGCTTCAAGCTTCACTCAGTGAGAAATTTGAGCTGCAGAGGGTTTTCTATATAAAGATTGAGCCGACAGTCATTATACATCATGTAATACTTATAGAATAAGAAAAACACATTGTGGCTATTCTTGGCTTCTAAACTACTGTACATCACAGATCAGATCAGAGCTTTCCAGCCAGACTTGCAGAATATTTACTCTGCTTATTGTAGTTAAGTTTGGGGCTGGCTTTTTCTTGAATTGCTTCTGGTATCTCAGCAATACCAATTGGTATGCATCATTTTTCTTAGAGAGAATGAAGATTCCTGGAAGGAACTTCACAGCTGATATTTTGGTTCTCATGAACCAATTTTTATTAGTATTTTTTTTTCCTAGAAGGCTATCTATCCATCAGCAGGTGTGATCACTACCACGTCCTTGTGACAAGCTCCCAGGACAGGTCTCAGTGAGAACAATTCAAAGATGTGAGTATTCTGAGAGAAAATTATATCAAACTGTTGTCTCTACTTTTGATGGGAAGAAATATGAATGAGATCAAAAAGTGGCAATTTCTTTTCAACCTCAGCCTGTTTTTTTGTTTTGTTTTGTTTTGTTTTATTCCAATAAGGAAAATGAATGTAAAAGACCAACTCAGGCAACATATTAAAGATCTCAAAAGACTAACAATGTAAATGAGGAGATAGAAAGCATAAGATTGCCAAAAGAAAAGAGAAAGAAGAAAGAGAAAGAAGGAAGAGGAAGGGAAGGCATTTAGGATAGTGTCTGGTGGAATAGATACCAGTTAACTCTAATTATATTGTTACCTTCAAGAGGAGTGGACTTTTTATTAAAGCGTTGGCAATATGATAAGCAGTTCTTAACTTAGATTTCTAAAATAATTTACTCATTCAATAAATATTTGTCAAGCCTTCACTATATGCCAGGCATATGGCATATATTTGAACTAGGAAAATAGCAGTGCATCAATAAAGACCTTTTGAGGTTGACTCTTCTACTGTGTCTTTTCTCAGGCCTGTGCATAATCTAAGTAGAAACAGATATTTGAAATGTGAGCTATTTTGGCTTCCCAGAGTAAAATCAAAATATTAACTGAAAGAAAGCACAAAACTCCTATTTCTTTGATGCTTCTATATTTTTATTTTTATATAAGGAAATTACAGTTATTACTCCTTTCTAGACATCTCAAGTAGGACATTATATGATATGTTTGAAATTATGCTTCACCCAAAAAAGAAAAGAATCTTAATATAAATAACAAACAAAAATCCAATAATGCTGTGATTTTCTTGTCAAAATTTGACCATCAATAATTTCTCTTTGGCTTTCAGAAATTGAATTTGCTTGAAAGTTCATAATTACTTTTAGAAGAGGCCTTATCTTTTAAATATATAGATTTAAATGTTTATAGGTGAAATAATGTGATGTCTGAAATTTTCTACAAAATAATCTGGGGAAGAGAAAGTACATGAGGATATAGATGACATGGCATTAGCCAGAGTTGATAGTTAAGAAAGCTGAGTGATGGCTACATGACATTTCTTATACTATTCTGCCTACATTATATATGTTTGAAAACATAAACACTTTTTAAACTATCGTATATTACATAATAGATAGTACATTACATGACTTCGAATGCTTAGAATCAGACTGAGAATGACAGATAAATCCAATCTGTAGAATAAGAACAGTTTCTTGCCCAATGATCCCTCAACAGTATTTTCAAGCCTCTGAATGAATATGTCAATGCTATTTTATAACCAAGTGAATGGTCTTTATAATAATATTTCATATGTGTTAGCCATGAAGGTGATGCTCTTTAAAAAACATAAATAAATAAGAAAAAAGAAAAAGAAGGAAAGGAAAGAAAACCTGTAACATAGCTGTATAACTAATTTGGGAAGAAAATAAACAAAAGCGTTTCAAGAGCCAAACTGAACATTTGGTGTCCATGAAGAAATGAAAACACTCTGTGAATTGAGATTAGAGATATGAGACAAACAATATTACTTTCCAAATGGAAAATCGGGACTGTGAGTTGTCACAGTCCACATTTTCTAAGTGTTCACTTGGTGCACTCACAGACCATATGTTTAATAACAGTATTTATGTCAAGTGATTCTATAAACAAAGAATGTATGAAGAACTGTGGTTTACGAGACTGTCTACACAATAACAAATACTTAATTGGAAAATTTAAATTATAATCAATTTTGACGTGTTAGAACATCTGGACTTCTGGTACTTTGCAGTGCTTCTTGAACTGGTATTTATTGAATGCTTGCTGTGCTCCAGATCCTGTTTTGGGGAGCTGGAAAAACCAGAAACAGAATAAACAAAGCTCTTGCCCTTGGGCAGCTTATATTCTAATGGAAATAGTCAAACAATAAACATAATAAAAGTTAGAGACCTAAGTGTTAAGAAACAAAATAAAGCAGGATCAAGGCAATATGAGAGTACAGGAGTTGGGGAAAGGGCTTCATCAGTAAAAAAGCTCAGCGAAGAAGAGCCAGCTGAGGAAGCAAACCACACAGACATCTAGCGGGGAAGGATTCCAGGTGAAGAACAACGAGTGCAAAGACACCAAGGTGGGAGCATACCAGGGGCACTAGAGAAACATCAAAGAGGGCCAGTGGGCTGGGTAAGAGTGAGCACAGGGGAGGGGCGAGAGATGAGGGGCCATCAGACAGGACCCAGATTTGACAAGGTTTCTCCACCCTTGTGGGAATCTCTACAGCAAAGAGTGCCCCTTAGAGGAGTTGTGTTGGTCAAAAATGGTGAAGCTACTGCATTAGCCACTGACAGGGGCCACTGAGAAAGACTGACCTCTCCGGAAAGCTGAGGTGGACCATGTTGAACTCAGCGGCAGGAGGCTGTCAGTACAGCCCACTCCCCACAGCTAAGTGGCAAGGGCTTTCTAGAAGGATTTGAGTAGCTCACATACTTTCAGAACAGCAAAACCTCATTTTAGTAAATAAAATGTCAAAGCTAGCAGAAATATCTCCAAACTCAGTTCACATTTAAAGCTTTACCTTTCCCTTGGCTAAGGCTTGCTTTAGGCTTTAGAAGCCTGCAAGGGAGAAGATGAGCAAGCATAGCTGGCTTTTCTCTCACCTGCTCACCTCTGCACCCACTTAGAGTCTAGCCCAGGGGGATATGAGATTAGAAGAAAGAAGGCTCCATCTAAAGTGGAATTGGGGCCATCTGGGTCTACTGAATGTTCATAGCTGACTATCTGAGAGGCAGGTGCCAGGACTAGGGAGAAGAGAGTGAGGCACTTGCCTCAAGCACAAAATTTAAAGTGGTGCCAAAAAACTCAATCATCAAGATAAACACTATTTTAATGGAATATTTTATATATAAATATAAATTTATTTATAATATATAATACATTATAAATAGAAATTTATATTTCTATAAATATAAATATTTTATATATATGCAAACTGTAGAAATTGGTGAGTCTGATACAGGGAGTATGGGAATTGGCTATGCTATTCTTACAACTTTTCAGCTGGTTTTAAATTATTTCAGAATAAAAAGTTTAAAAAGAAATCTAAAGAGATTAAAAATATGTCCTTTATAAATTGAATGTCAAAATGTAAAATATATCAAAAGTATGCTCCCAAAATACCCTTTTTCCTGCTTCTATCAGCAAAATTCATCTATCTGAGCCCCACATCTCAGGAAGCCTGTGGCATTGGCAAGCAAAGAAAGGGAAAGATGCCTTCAGGTGGCATCTGAGGATCAGAGCTCCAGTTGGCTTGGGACCCTTCTCTTAGATTGGCTGGTCAATCCACCTCAGGAAACAGATTGGTAGTGGAAAGACTTGTCTCGTGACTCAGCCCTGGTTTGACATTCTGGCACCATCTCTTTCCAGCTGTTTTCTCCCTGAGTCACATAACCTGTAAGCCTCCTTTTCCTCTTCTGGAAGAGACACTGTAATCTCTCCTTCCAGGGCCACTGAGCTCAGCCTGGTGAGTGTCTTGGTCTGACTCTGGGCCTCAGTTTCTTCAAGGAGCCCTCTGTGATTTTGGGGTTGTTGACTATGGGAAGAGGGACCATAAACAGGCAGAGAGCCATGTGGTAGAAAAACAAGCCAGCTCCCCTCACATAGAAAAGGGACCTGGTGACAACGATGCTCTCAGATAGAATGCCATGGCTATGAGGACCGTCATAGAAAGATACACAGAACTCCCAACCTCTGTGGCTCCTAATCCCTGAGCTGCCCTGAGCCCAGACATCAGCAAGAGAGGAGGATGTGTTATATCATGTGGAGATGAGACAACCAGAAGCTCACATGCAAAAAAGCAGGTGGGTGGGTGAGGCAGGCTGGTTGGCTGATTGCAGGGACCCCATCCCTCCTACACCCTGCTGGGCACCCCTTCCACCTTCTTGTTCATCTTCATCTTGGCTCTCTCAGATCTCACACTCATAGGTTGACCTCCTCTGGCCTAAGGATGACCCTCCCTGTGGAATCCAACTCAGAACTGTTACTGTTCAACACCTTTGTTTCCTTTTACAACCGCCTTCCTCCCCAGTCTTACACTGTGCCTCACTGAGACAGGCACTCAGCAAAGGCAGAGGCCTGTTGAGCCTCACCTGTCCCAGAAAGACACAGCAGCCACTCCTGATACAAAACTCTGTGGGGAGCTTGACCTAAATGACCTGCTGTCCTGCCAAGAAGTTGTATGCCACTTGCTCCCTTCTGGGGCCAGACTGGTTTTCAACAGGTACCACTTTAAGATTCTAAAGAATAAAGGAAGTAGTTTTTGCTGCCAAAGTGGGAACTTAAATTCTTGGAATAGGAAATGTGTACCACACAGGATTTTTACAGCAGTGTAAGTACTATGCGTGATACTATAATGACAGATACATTTGTCCAAACCCATAGAATATACAACACCAAAGTGAACCCTATGTAAATTATCCACTCTGGGTGATAATGATGTGTCAGTGTGACAAATGTACCACTCTGTGGGGGATGTTGATAAGGGAGGAGACTACGCATGTGTCAGGGCAAGAGGAAATCTCAGTACCTTCTTTTTAATTTTACTAGAACATAAAACTTCTTGAAAAAAATTACTTCTTTAAAATAAAAAGGAGAAAAAATTGTGCTATATGTAAAAAAGTAGCCAACTTATAGCAGAGAGGTCCCAAGGAGATATAAACAATTGAAAAAAACATTTAAACATGTAGAGGTACCATGATTCTCCATTATCAGTTAGAAGCCTTTCTTATCTGAAGTCAAGGCCAACTGTTTTTTTTTTTTAATTAATTAATTTTTTTATGGTGACATTGCTTAACGAAATCCAATACGTTTCAGCTGTATACTTTAACAGTAAGGCATATATATATTTACACCGTCTGTTCACCTCCCATAGTTAGATTTCTTTCTGTCACCACATATTTGACCTTCTTTACCCCATCTGCCTCCCCCACACCCCCTCCCCTTTACTCTCTGGTAATCACTAGGATATTGTCCATGTCCATAAGTCTGTTTGTTTGTCCTGTTCATTTGTTGCTTTTAGGTTTATATCCCGCATATAAGAGCTGGCTTTGTCCCCAGGCCTCCATTTAGTCCTGTAGTCCTCGCCTAATACTTCACTTCCTGTCCTTTTATCAATTAAAGTTTTATCTTCATTCACTTTAAAATACGAATATCCCCACATTCCTTAATTTTGCCAGTTCAAAGATAGCACTCCCTACCTCAGCCATCAGCAGCCCTTGATGACTTTACAGCCAAGATCTTTAAATCCAAACACTTCCTTTGTCCACAGCTACCTGTCCCTTTGCCTTATCTCTCCACCCTAACACACAAGCACACCCACACACATGCATGCGTGCGCGCGCACACACATACACACATGCATCCAATAAGGGAAAACTTGGCCTCTGACTCCTCTGATAAAACTGAAGCCACCCCTCAATCCCTCTTCACACCTGAAAAGTTTGTTTCCTCACCTGCCACCTCATCTCTTTTTCCTGTTGCAAAGATGAAGTGTATTTAAGTCTTCTCATGACCCTTTTAAAAACTAAGCCCGTTCCCTTTGTATCCTCCCACAACTTCTCCAAGATCTAGCTTTATTTTTTAATCTTTATCCTGAGATCTTCATTTTTTTCCCTTTATTTACTTCTTTCCTTGGGTCTCTAGATATAATAAAATTTCTTCTCTCTCTCAACAAAGATAGCATGCCTTTAACCACACTGCTCCCTCAAGCACCTGCCCTCTTTCTCTTGTCACCACCAAACTTCCTGTGAGAACAGCTTATGTTCATGTCCTAACACTCACTCCTGCCTTTCCAACCACGTGTCTGCTTCTGTGCTATAGGCTTTTCTCCTAACAGCTGAGCTAATTTGATCTGTATGTTCAGTGGTTTCTTGCTTTCCTCAGACCAAAAGTTTTATGCTAACTTCCCTTATTATTTGCATCATCTTTCTTGATAATTTCATCCTTTCCTAATGCTTCTAACATTATCTCTATTTGTAGGATTGTCAAATTACATCTCCATCCCTTAGACGTGACTTACAAATAACCAAAATGTATGGTTAATGTATGAAATCCATTAATTGAAGGAAGAGACAGATGGTCCCAGAAGACAGATGATAGGTGTAAGTAAGGACCTCAGGGTGACAGAGATATTGGAGGGATCCTTACCACCCTCCCACTTTCATCTTGGTTCCTCCCTGACTCATATTCCCTGCCAAGTCTCTTAAGCTGCACTCCATTTTTTTCCTTGTCAAGATTATTCTTTTCTCCATTTCGGGTTTAGAAACTGCTTCAGATTCCTTTTGTACACCCTTTCCAATCTTCTCGGCCTTGCCTCATATCCCAGTCACTATTACAAAATCAGTTTCACACAACTTGGACTAACTCCAGGGAGGTACAGAGCAAGCAAGTATCACCACATGGGAAGATGACAGGGACCTGCCAGCACTGTGCTAAGGCAAAATGCAAGTATGGAAATGGACATGACCTGTGGGGATGATCGTCTACCTGGAGGATGACAGCTGATGGATAAATGCTTTCTGTTGTCTTCCCCTACATGGACAACTGTGAGTCACATGTTATAAGGCTTCTCAGAAGGTCTTATAGGAATCAGCATCGGTTATCCATAGCGGTGGCCAACTGATAAAGCATCTGTAACCGGCTTCCTCTCCTTCCCACTTGCATTCCTCCTGTTCATTTCTGCTCCTTGCAATCATATTCCCAAATAAATTATCCACATATAAGCCTTTGTTTCAGGCTCCTATTTGGAGAATTCCAAGCTAAGATTTGAAATAACAGTTAATCATATCATGTAGCATATAATGTATGATATGGTAAGCATGGATTACAGAGAAAGCACACAGGGAAGAGTCCAAAACTATACATGAGGAATTGGAGAAGTCTTCCTGAAGGAAGTGATGTCTACTTTGAGACTAAAAGATGAATGACCAGAGAAAATAGAAGGGAAATATAGAGGTGAGTAAAGTTACAAGGAAATGCATATGTTGAAGGCTGTAGGTAATAAAGAACATGGCACATTTTTATTAATGGTGTCATAATAATTTCAGTGACCCAAGCTCAAAAATTCTGTGTCCTCTTTCCAGGATCCCGAAACCTGTCAGTCAGTTTCCACGGGTGCTGGCTCCGCCTGCACTTCATGCACTATCTCTCCATCTCAGAACTACATCTGCAGCTCAGGCCCTCATTCCTTCCCCTTCAACGATTGCTACAGCTTCCTAACCAATATCTCATGTTTCTGCACCAATTCATCCTACACTCTGTGATCAGAACAATATTCCTAAAACACTTAAGGCCTCTTCTCTACTCGAACACCTTCAGCGGCTCCCCAAATTAGCCCTATTACTCCCTCCGATTTTAACCTCTCTCTTCTTCCTTACCCATCTTATGTACTGTCTTAGATTCCTATTTCCCCATCAAGCCCTGAATCTTCCATCTTTTTGTGCCTTTGCTTAAGCCTTACAACTTCCTACCTTATAAACAATTATTTTTTGAACAAGTAATTTGATTTACATGCTATAAATCAAAAATTTATAAAAGGCTACATATGCAGGGGAAATCAAATCTCCTTTCTATTCTCAATTTTTAGATATACAGTTCCCTTCCCCAGAGTTACCCACTCCTACCAGCTTCCTATATATCTTTCCAGGTGTAGTTTTTGCCTATACAAGTATATAGATTATATAGTATATATAACATACATATTTTTAAATTATTTTATATAGTTCTTTATGTATGTGTGTGTATACAGGTACACACACATTTTCACGTACCTCAAATTTTCTCTCAATAATAGACTTTGGACATTGTTGATTCTTCTTTTAAACTATTTAAACCATTCTATTCTATTGATGTACCATAGTTTGTTAGTCACCTAAAGAAGGTTACTTAACTTTTTTTAACCTTTTGCTTTAAAAATACTGCTGATTATCCTTGTGTCTACATCAATTTGCACATGAATTGAATATATTGAATCATCAATTCAGTAACAAGGAAGAATCACATTTGAGATTCTGTTCACACTTTATGTTTTACTGAGACATTACGAGCTTTTAACTTCTCACTATATTGCATTTTCTTTAGCTTTTTCTTTCTTCTTTTGTATATGCCTCACTTGTAGAACTAATTATTTAAATCCTAAAATAGTTTTGACAGGTACAAATAAGTTGAACATCCCTGGCATCTTTCTCTTTATCCTCTTTTTTTTTTTTTTTTTTTTTTTTTTGAGGAGGGGCGAAGACACACTATGAAGTTGAGCATAAAATCAACAAAAGAAAGAAAAAAAGAAAAATTGGAAACTTCCATGACTCCATGACTCCAAGGTATTTCTATTGAGCGGCTCTTCTGGAATTGAGCAACTACATGTAGCTTTCTGAGTGTTATTTTTCAGATTTAAGACAATAGAAGTACGTGAAAACAATTACATGAAAAAAAATCAAAAAAACGTTGAAAGAATTTTTAGGATAACATAATGCAGCAAAAGCACAAGTTTAGAAATATTTTTGACATTTAAACTAGATTTCCTGAGTTAATTTATAATGGCTGAGGGCAGATAGTAAGAACCACACATGTGACACACCAACGAATCTCTCATTTCTGTTTGTGTTTTGTAAGGGAAAGGGGGTGTGTGTGTGTGTGTGTGTGTGTGTGTGTGTGTGTGTGTGTTTTAAGAATATAGTGCTCAAGAAAAAAATATCAGGCCAATTATTTAAATAAATCTCTCCAAGTTCCAAGACTTTTCTGACAAAATATCTATGTCACCTCAAAATCTCACAGTTCCAAGAACAAGCTAATTAGTCGGAGGTTGCCCTCAGAGGTTTCTCATTAAGTCGTGTATTTCAAATGTCCATTGCAAAGTGCTAAAAACGGATGTCTGAATGCCCTTTCTGCACTCCTCTGGATATTATTACCCTTTGGTAGGTTCTTCAAAAATGTAACCTTAGCAGAGGAAGCCTCACATTTGGGAGTCACCGACAGACTTTTCTCTGGTTTCAGACCATACAAAGTGAAAAGGTCAGATGGACTGCTGGGTTTCACCTGGAAGAAACATTTCCCACTAAAGCAGCATTGCTGTCCTGCTTCTCAGATGAATAAATATGGTCCTGTAGGCTCACTCTACCCTGCTTACCCTGGACCTTCTTTGTGAGCCATGGTGAAAGAGTGGGAGAGCCCCTGAGCTCCTATTGTGCAAGGCACCCCAAGGCACATAGTTTTTCAACTTAGGGTGAAGCTGTTTGCAGGTGAGCATACCACACTTCTAGCACACTTCCTGGCACTTCTGGACTGGGACCCTTTCCCTGAATAGAGACAGATAGATTCCTACCTTTTTCCTGCTCCCTTCTCACTTCTGTCCTACCTTCACTTTGACTTTCTGTGATCTTTAACTTCAGCCCTCTGCAGTCTGACAAACTGGACCAAATACCAGCTTTGTCACGGAAACAGTATGTGACCCTGGGCATGATACGCCATTGCTTAGAAGAGTTAGTGCCTATTTCCTCTCTTCTCACCCTAAACCAAAAGAAGTCCATGTTACTGCAAAAAAGACCGAAAGCTAACATATGCATAAAGACAGTCCAAAATAATATATAAGACACTCGTACAGAGGTTATCTATTGGAGGGGTATAAGAACTGAGCAATTTTGGGACAAAGATAGGAAGGATACTTTTTGTTGCATATATTTTTAAACTGCTAGTTTTTGAACTACATAAATACATTATCCAGTCAACAAAAGTATAAGAAACATAAATAAAAAATACATCCATAGACAAAAATTACTTTATGTAAATCAAATCTGACTTTTCTATGAATAAAATATTATAATAGGTTTATTTCATTTAATGTAGGTTAATTATGACAAGATATTTTTATTGAAATGGCCATAAATATTAAATTTAATAAATTGTTTTATATCTGCATTATAGCATAAGGTAACAAAAAAAACCTGTATCATTTCAATTTCTCTTTTTGATTCCATCAGAAAGATGGAAAATCTAGTAAAAATCTCTTGAGTAAAATGTTAACATTTGTAATGCACTTTAAAGTTTATAAAGTCCTTCATATGCTTTCTATAATTATGATTTTCACCTATGGAAAACATCCAGGGCAGGCACATTTTTCACTTCCCAACGGAGAAAATGCATTTTGACTTGTCCAAGTTCACAGAGCAAGCAAGTGGCAGAATTGAGATTTGAATCCAGTTCTCCTAGCTCTGAATGATGCCAAAATGTTTCCTCTAACTTCAAGGCAGAATTCATACATGAAATGTTTAAATTTAGTTTGAGAGACTACAAAAAGAAAAGTAAAACTTACTTGAGTCTCCTATTGGCAATACCATCATCATTCAAACATGCTGTATTTTACACTACACTGGTTCCATTTCTCTATTCTTAGATCTCCAGTATGTTGCCCAAGAACACTTGACACCATCTCAGAATCCAAACGGACATATTTATAGTGTTTCTCTACTTTGAAAGGAGTTAAGAACAGAGAGCTGGAAATAGATGGTCTGTATTGAAAATGTAAATCGTATTTCCTCTTACTCTGAATAGTGTAATGAGCCAGGACTGATACTGTAAAATGGCAAGACATGCTATATAGCATCCTGAAAAAAAGACGATACCTACATATTTAGTTTAATATAAGAGAAAATGGTAATTAAATTTTTATATGTATAACATATTATGAAAAAATGTGAAGAAAGGAGAATTTCACTGAGTTATATCTTTTTTTCCTTCACTCCTATAAACAATTCTCTTTTTAGCAATAATTAGAGAAAGCTAAACATTTATATCTTTTAACTATTCCATTTTGTCTTGTCATCATTTTTGGTTGCATACAACTGGCTTTTAACTGCAGGGATTACACACACACACACACACACACACACACACACACACACACAATTATTCCATAATGTAGTTGTTTAATAAGAATTTTGGAGTCAGAGGGTCTGGCTGAAGCCCTGACCTGGTACTTTCTACCTGTGAGACTTCAGCCAACTAATTCGACCTTTCTGAAAATTCGCTTCCTGCCCTAGAGTTATGTGGCAATTAAGCAAGATAATGAATTTAAAATAAAAGTATACTTTTTGAAACAGCATTCATTTGTTCATGCATCTATTCAACTAATACTTATCAGCACCTACTAGATGCAGGTCCTGAACCTGGCACTAGAGATACAACAGGAAACAAAACAGCTATCCTAGCCCCAGGGAGTTTATGCTTTCTGAAGAAAGACAGACAATAACAAGTAAGGCAAAATTTTAGAGTGGCCATAAGTGTTATTGAAAAAAATAATAGGGATAGAGGAGAGAATATTAGGGGTATAATTATAAGTAAATTAATTAGGGAAAGCTGCACTAAGAAAGAATGAGTTTAATAAGTATTAGTTATAATTACTATAGTCATAGCATATTATTCTACTTTCATATATTTGCAAGACTTTGTGAGCAGACTAATGAATCTAACACTATTAATGGCAAACATAGAAGATAATCAGACATGTACACTCACAATGGCCACATTCATCCTGCTTTTCTGCAATTAGTTTAATATCCTAGAACTGTTTTATGGCCCCTATTACTAAAGACTTGGTTCACACAGAATTTTGTAGCATATCTAGTTTAAATATTATAATAATGCTATGATCAAAACTAGCCTGAACGTGTCAAAATAAATGCGTAAAATATATCTACCGGCTGTGTGGCCCCAAGGACCCTCAGCCTCTCTGAGTCTCAGCTTCCTCAACAGAACACAACTATACTTTATGGTGAAAGCTTGTTTTATAAATTAGAAACAATATAAGAAAAGTGCTTGGCCCCTTGGTATTGCAATGCAGCAACTGCTGAGGTAATTAAATGAATAAAGTTTAGAAGAACTGTGGTCAACTCATTTCATGTTCCAATAAATATATTAATAGCTTATAATTTGTGAAGCTTTCTTTAAAATTAATTTTTTAAAAAAAGCGTTTGGCATTCTTAGGCACTAAAACATGAGCGTTATTATTACCTTACTTGGCGGTGTTCTCAGCAGCTTTCTCTTTGAGTCCTATCCTTCCTTTCTGTCCTTCTCGGTGTTTGTTCTTCTCCTTCTCAATGTAAGATGAGCTTTATTTTTCTCAGTTTCTTTGGGTTTCTAAAGCAGTAGGTACTTCTTTTGTGAGCTTAAGACTCCTGCTTAGATTTGGGCATGTGTCAGTTGAGCATTGTCTTTCACAGCTAGGTGTTGGCAGTGCCAGAGCAGGATGTGGGCTCTTCGACTATGGGGGTGGGGCCCTTCCTTAACTACACCATATGGCCTCTGAGGGTTTGCATTTGATTTTCATTTAATTGAAATTCTTGTAGAAGATCGTTGACAATAGCATTAGGAGTAACCAGCTCTTTTTAATTGTCAGAATAATCCTTCTCTGTTTTTGTGCAGATGTTGTCTTCCTCCCCGGGCAGCTGTGAGTGTGTGAACTACTCATCAGTGATGTGGACACTGCCCAAATAGTAATCAGCACAGAAACCTTATAAAATTACCAACAGATTACTGCTTCTGTCTGCCAGCTCTTTCAATGCCAGCCAGCCTGGGGGCTGCTTTGTTTTGTTTTGTTTTCTACTGGAATGGGTTGTGATTTAGAGTAAGTCTTTGTGGACTGTGAATGAAAATATAGGCTCACACCCAATTAACAAGCTTTGACAAATCAGAGGGCACACACATGGTATGTTTGCAAGAAATAACTACAACCTAGAAAACTAGAGGCCCTTTTCTCTCTTTCTTTTGCATTAATAATCCAGGACAAATTTAATAAAACCGTCTTAGCCCTGCTATAATGCTATATGTTGTGAAGAATGCCAAAGAAGTGAGACTTTCTGCCCTTCAAGGCCAAATGTAAGAAGATTGGATCACAATGACCATGGTGTGAGCCATTTACCCAGGATAGAGGGAGAAAAAAAAATCCGAATGTTTCTATTCACATATGCTTTCATCTCTCTTGAAGTCCAAAGGATATCAGTGACATAACCTCTAAGTTAAATGAGTTTCCCCAAATGCAAAAGTAAACATCTTAGTCTTACCCCTGCTTGCTGCTACATGCTGTCTCAATTTTCCCCCAGTGCCTCTTTCGGTGGGTCCTCAATGACTTCTCTTACCTACAGTTCATTCTCTGGAGACAAAGAATCCCTGCTTCTATAAAACCACCTAAACCATGATCCCATAAAATTAAAATGATGAGATGGGAAAACACGTAAAGCACCACTGAGTACCATGGCTCCTGGCCAGTCACCAGAGTTCTGTGCTGCCAAGTTCAGGGAGTCCCAGAGTTCCCGGCTTCCTCTATGTGATCCCCACCCACCTTCTACCCCGAAGGGACTGTTAGCTTTTTTTTTTTTAAATAGGTTTAACATTATTGCTATCCAAACATCTATACATTATTTTCTCTATTCTATGTCTTTCCTTTAGATGCATTTTCTAATTGCTTACAAAAAATTCAGTCCCCCATGAAGCATGTCATTTTAAAGATTTAGGTCAATTTTGCTCTCTTCTGATTTTAACCAAACAATGTGTCCTGGTATACATTGTGATTTACATTTAGCAGGTAAACTTTATTTCAACACTACAGAGTTTGGAAAGAATCTAGAAGCCAGTAAAAAATCAAACCTCTCAAGAAGTCTGGGCAAGTCTCTTCACATCTATTTTCTCATCTGTCACAAGGGTACCACTAATGGCTATGCAGTTTCTGCATTGCAAAACCTCAAGGAGCAGCATCATGAGCAAGAAGGCAGCCTGTCGATAACAGGACCAGGGGTGAGCTAAAATTTAATCATTATGACAATTTGGTACTCCTGTTTTTCTCTAAATTTTCTTCAAATTTGCTTTTTAAAACATTATTTTTACTGGTTATTTTCAAATATGTTCTGAACTAACTTTAGTTTTAAAAGTTTGTGTGCTGTTTTATGTAAAAATATAAAATAGTAAATATTAAAATTTTTAATGTTTTTAATACTTCACAAACCCCACAAATATCTAAATTCTATAACTCATGTAGCATGCCATAGAGATCATCTATACAGTGATTTTAATTGAGATTGCTAACCAATTTAAATAGATTATTAAATGTCAAGTACTATCGCTTTCCACTGTAAATCAAATGGAATATTCGTAGGGATTGAACTTCATAAACAGTGTGTGCTCTGGAATGAACCTTCATATAAGGATCATTGGTCTTGAAACCCAACCAAAGGAGTTTAGTTAACTTAATTGCTAACAAGAGACCATTGATGAAATAATTCTCTCTGTTAAGTGGTGTTAATAGTGTTAGAATCCAGCTCTTTTTCTGTAGGTAGTAGTATATTCATGTGAAATTATTATACTTCATATCCTATCAAAAAGACACATGGAAACTTCAAAGTTTATAAATATCATGTTAACTGACATCAAGTAGCTTTTCCTTTCTTTGCAATTTCCACCTAAATAGTATCTTACAGTGCAATGTGACAGGCCAGGAAGTCTGCAAATTCAAAGCATAGCCTTT
>NW_011888882.1:2775169-2787669 GCF_000151845.1 Pteropus vampyrus
TAGCCTCATAACTTATTTTGTTAATAGAATGAAATAGACGGAATGTTGTGTAACTTCCAAGGTTGGCCCTTAAGAGATCTATAGCTTTATGCCTGGGAACTCTCTCTTTTGAAAGCTAGCCATCTTGCTAGAAAAAAGCTCAAGCCGTGAGGAGAGGCCACATGGCACTGGTAATTCACTCCAGTCAACAATTCCAGCTCGATTTCTATCCAACAGCCAGCACCAAATGCCAGCCATGCAACCGAACCATCTTGGATGTTACAGACTGGTCAGGTCTCCAGATGACTACAATCCCAGACACCATCACACAGAACAGAATTTCTCAGCTGAGCCTAGTCACTCACAGAATTTTGAGAAAAAAAATTGATAATGTTTGAAAAAAAATTGAAAAGTCATAATGTTTTATCATATGGATATACTTTAATTTATTTAACTCAACCTCTACTGATAAACATTCAGCTTCTTTCTATTTTTGCTACTCTTTTACAATTATAAACAATGAGTGCTACAATTAATAATAACATATATATGTCATTTGGTATGTGTGAGTATTTCTCTGGGCTGAATTCCCAAAAGTAGAATTGCTGGATACTAGAGAATATGCACTTATAGTTTTGATAAAATTACAAAATTGTTATCCTCAGAGATTTTACTAACTTAGACTTCTATTAATAATGTATGAAAATCACTGTTCTCCTACACCTTCACTAACACTATGTATTATCATTTTTTTTATTTTTGCTAATCTAATAGGTAGAAAGTAGTATAATTTCAATTTATAGTTCTAGTCTTATAAACAAAGTTGAGCACATTTTAATATATTTAAGAGGCATTTATATTTTCTCTTAAGTGAATAGTCTATGTCTGTTGCTCAGATTCCATTGGGATGTTGTTTTTTTTTTGAGTTAATTTATAAAAACTCTTCAGAGAATTTAATCCTTTATTTATAGTAAAATTCATTACTTTTCTTTTAACTTTGCTTAGAGTAACTCTTGCCATGTACAACTTTTTGTTTTTATGTGGTCAAATTTATCAGAGTGGAGTCTTTCTCATTCCGATAGAAATTCTGCCCTGGACTCTTCTAGTACTTCTTTTTCATATTTTGATTTTAATGGTTTTTAGCTCTTAAATCTTCTCTAAGATATAGATCCACTTTTTTTTTTTTAGATGGCTTTCATTGTATTTCATAATGTATTTACAAATCTTTTTTGTAGCCCTTATGTTCTTCAAGAGCAGGAAACCTGTCTCTTTTAATGGCCGTATCTTGAAAACCTAGAACAATAGCTCATATATAAAAGACTCTCAATAAGTATTGATAACCATATGAAAAAAACTTTAGTACAGCATTGAGTTCTACAGATAAAACAATTCTTTCTGACACAATCTGAGAGGAATTTATCAAGAAAAAAAAAGGAGGCTACGTTTTGAACAAGTATGTTGGAGAAACTGGGACTTAAGGCTCAGCGATACAGGAATAATTTTGAGGCTCTCTCTTCTCCAACTATATTTACTACCTACCAGGTGTGACTGCTTTTTCTTCTGATATTAGTTAATTAACTTAATACCTCAGAAAACTCTCATTTATTACTCTACACACAGACCTCTATTAGAGGTCTTGAATGTTGATGGATGAGGATGTGTATTAACCTAATCTAGCATCTATTACAATAATTCATTTTAATTGCTTTTCACTCTGGTTACATGATCTCCCAACTTCTTGGTAGTGATATAACTTTGTAAAGAAACTGATTAAGAAAAGAGAAAAACCAACTTGATATGACCTCTTAAAAAACAGATGTGAAATACATTTGAAACATTCCATAAGCAAATATATGATATTCAAAACAAAGGGAACATGTCGCTTTCATTGATTATTTTTGGTGCTGCCTCTATTCTCCCAAGGAATATCACTGCCTTAAAGTTTTCCTCAGTAGACACTTCCTGCTCTTATAATTCACCTTCAGATTTATCTCATGATCAAAACTCTTTGCCACCTGATCACCCTTCTAACTCTAATATTCCAAGTGGCTAACATTTTTAATGGTTCTTTGTAATCTCTCTGATACAGAAATACATGTATGCAAACACGTGTGCATGTAAAAAGATTCTTTCTTCTTTCTTTTTATTCCTGTGTGCTTTAGTCAGAAGAGGAAATGTTTTAGAAATGAAGGTACAGTGAGAAACATGAGAAGTCACTAATATTACTTGAGAGGAGCTGTGGTTGAGGCGGACACATGAGGATGACATGAGGTAGGTCATCTTTCTTTCCAAGTATAGCCACTTCCCCTGAAAAAAATATTTAAATACTATGAATAATGATTAATACTTTTATTTAATTTCTCTTAAATGAGTGAGGTACTCCTCTTCCGTGTTTAAAATGTACTTATACACTGCCTTTCCCTTGTGTTTTTCAAAAACTACAAAAAAACACATTCTCCTGTGAGGCTTACATAGAATATATTACTAACTTTTTATGTTAGATGCACATATTCCCCATAGTAATTGAACATATAAGAAAGACATAATTTTACCATGTCTTCATGACATTTCTTCAATTTGCTATATGAAGTTGTCTATTTGAAATTATCTCTGATAAAAATTGTTAAAATAAACAGATCTATTTGTAAAGCTGCAATCTTCTCCTTCTCCCTGCCCCAGCCAACTTTTTTTAAAAAGGTATTTTTATAAAGGTAAGGTACAGTAAATTTCCAATAGGGTAATGTCCTAGGACGATAACATAGATAGAATATGATATGTCCATCTCAAATGGTTTTACTGAATTAATTATGTCTCAAAAATGTTAGAATCTTGAACATAATTTATATGGCTAAAATACACCATTAAATGATGAAATAGTCTATAATAAACAATGCTATTTACCATATGACCTTGATTGTGTGAATTAATATCTAAAATGTACCCATTTGTAATATATCGGGCATAATGACTCAAGGTTATTTGAAGAATATTGCTTAATAAAGAGCAATGACGACAGAGTAGTTGATGGAAATTCTGATATTACTTCTACCCCCATCCCTTACCACCGTTCTCATAATCCACAAGAAATTTTTTGTGCGTGTCCTCAATGTGAAGTTTTCTTTCACTCGGGATATATAGCATACCCAAAATGTATTGTAGTGCTTTAAAGATGGTCAAAAATTTTTGACTCTTCTCCCACCAAGAGGTGGTGTCCATGTCCTTCTTTCTTAAAATCTGGATGGGCTCTGTGACTATTTTAATCAATAAATCATAGAGGAAGTGAGTTCTGCCAGTTTCTGAGACTAGGCTGTAAGAGATTGGCAGCTTCCACTTCCTATCTCTTGCAACATTTTCTTGGAACTCTGCCTCTGGGAGAAGCCAGCTTCCATGTAAGAAGTCTGACTATCTTGACGACAATGAATGCAGAGGGTTATCTGCTAGATCTCTGCTGTTCCAGCCATCTCAGTCCAAGCACCAAGACCAGTAATCAAGGAACCATCTCGGACCTTTAAATCCCAGTGAATATTCCATGAAGAACAATGAAGACCTCGGACATATGGCCCCCATCTAGTCATCCCAGCAGTCTGTAGCTATTCAAGCAACCCCAGCTGTGGCCACAAACATCATGTATCAGAAACAAGCTGTCCCTGCTGTGCCTGCTCTAATTCCTGACCACAGAACCATGAGCGTCATGGTCATTATCTTGATTTTGTGATGGTTCACAGGTGTGTACATATGCGTGCTTATCAAATCGTGCCTTTAAATATGTACAATTTATTGTATAAATTACACATCAATAATGCTGTTAAAATTTTTTTAAAGATTATTGTTGTTTTCTACCACTGAGTTCCAGATGGTTTGTCATCTCACAATAGATAACCTGAATATACACCTTCTTTATTTGATGTTTATTTTTTCCTGATATTTATTAAAATTATTAAAACATCAATAGCACAAATTTAAGATATATCAAATCTTGTTTTTTATAATATTTAATTTGTTTTTATCTAATGTCTATGTAACCAAGGCTATAAGGAAGTTAAATGCATTTGACTTTTTAAAAAATTACATTATGGATTATTAACAGTAGTATTTTGTATTATTTTTAACAATAGTGATTTTCCCACCAGAACAGATTCTAAGCATGTGACATAATCATTCTTATGCTCCGAGATCCTGGTTCATTTCCTAGAGAATATTAGGTTTCTAAAATAATAAATGAAGTATGGAATAGACCCTTAAGTAGAAACCTGTCTTTTTGTTTTAATATCTTTATCTAGCACATCTTAAGTAAAACATATTGCAAATGATTTCAGGGTACTAGTAGAATATCTGAGGTAGATTACTCAGTATTGAACCAAAAATGCAGATGCGATCGCAGGTATAGAATAAATACTAACTTATTTAGTATTTATATAAATAATACATAACTTATTTATATGTTAATATATGAATTAATATAAATTGAATAGTTCCCAAATGATAGACATTAGACTAGGTGCAGTCATCCCTATTAATTGGCACTCTTTTTATTCTCAACTTCATGCATGAGAACACCGAGGCTCAGATAAAGTAGTGTATCTAATATTGTAAGAAGTTGTCTACGGCCATACCATGAATAAGCCCGATCCCATCTGATCTTGGAAGCTAAGTAGGGTTGGGCCCTGGTTAGTACTTGGATGGGAGACCACATAGGAATACCAGGTGCTGTAGGTGATTAAAATAAACAAACAAACAAATAAATAAATAAAATTGTAAGAAGTTTGAACGCGGCAAAGCCAGATTCCTTTGACTCCAGTATCTAGGTGCCTAATCACTACTTTGGTCTTGTGCCTTCATTAGGAAATAACATCATGACCACGAGTCTAACCAACAAGAATAAGACATCTAGAACAACAATGACAAAAGAACAAGACAATAATCTTTATTCTGCTCATTTTCTTTTTTATTGTAGGTCAGATGTGCATGATGGTTATTATTATAACTGCATGTTATAAAAGATTATTCAATAGTAAAAACCAAATTAAGGGTTCTCACACAAAGAGTTTTTAGATAAATCAACTTCTGGTCCAAAATCACTCCTTTAACCAAATCTAAAACCTTACTCAATCATTGCTCTCTATAATCTTAGGAAGCATTCAGAAGATATGATAATATTTTCCAAAGACTTCAAATAGCAAATCAAGGAGGAGACGAAATTGAAAATTGAAGATAAATTTTGTTTTAAAAATTTAATAATAGAGAGCACACATTCATATTTATGCCTGATTTTATAGATATATATTTTAAATTTATATAAATGTCTTACGTTTTTATTTTATATTAAAATAATATATATTATAAAATTATATGCATGTAAATATAAAATATTTATGTATGTAAATTATTTTAATATTATTTAACTTGCTATTATTAATTTGTTTAATATATTTAAATATATGAAAGATATATATTTTATTTATAAATACACTTTTGATAAAAAAATTGGAATTTAGGACAGTCAGAATGTAGGGAGGAAGCTTGCTTTATGAACTGATTTTAATGAGCCTTCTTGATCTAAAACCAAAAAATCAAAATGCTACATTTCTCAATAAATATGTTTATTCTGTGTTTTAAGTCTCAGGCATTCTGGTAAAAATGCTTCACAAGAAATATTCTTTATGTGACATTATGGCTATGTTTTACTGATTGTACTATTAAGTTCTCATTTGTCTACTTAAGCATTAATAAGTATGAAAATCTTTGTGTTCTGTATAAGAATGCTGAAAATGTAGATTTTCTCAAGAGATATGAGTAACAACTTTCATTGTAGTTTGGAAAAAAACCTCTAGTATTTGTATATTTTTGTTTGTTTTAAATAAATTCATCATTGGAGTTCTGATAAATCTAATTGAGTGTACTCAGATCTATTCAAATATTATCTATTGCCTCATCCAATGCTTGCCAATTTTTCATAAAGACAAAAAATGTAGCTCTAGTTGGTAGTTTGCTTAGAAAAGAGTATTACCTTAGGGTCACTTAAATTCTGCTTTCTCAAAACTTGTTTATAAGAGCTGTCAGTTAATCCTGCCATAGAAGCCTCTGGACTCTATAGTGAATGCAATTTTTCTTTTAAAAATTGCCAGTTTCGCTGCCCCATACTTCAAGATAGGAGTTTCAGAATTTTGCTAAGGTAATTATCATTGCCTGTTGACTAACATGTTCTATTTAGTGAACTACTTCACCAAGTGCCAACATGCATGTCTCTATGACTGGTGATTGTTGAGTCTCCTCATGCTCATAAATTTCCAGACATTTTTCTTACATGGAGTAAGGTGTTATGTAGATACATTTTGATGGCATTTAAATATAATTATACAGCAGTAATTAGAAGGTAAGAAAAAAAGGTAATGCCTCCCATTTCTTTGAAATTGTGTAAACAGAAGGCTTCTCGGCATGACACCTCAACTAAAATTTACGGATGTGCCAACATTTAAATATGTAAATCTATTTGAGTTAAGTAAATATTGAGTTCCATTTATCTTTTAGCACATTCCCAAGTAGCATCTTAATAAAATTTAAACTGATTTCATTTACTGAATTTGATCATTTTAAAAGATGACCTACCATGAATCAGTTTGAGCATCACATGTTGCTTGCATCAAAGAAGTTTCCGTCTATGAATATATAAGGCTACTAAACAAACAAATTCCATCATTGGTCAATTTTGGAGAATTTTAGAAAACCAGTGCATTCTGAAACTAGTGAATAAAAGGAAAGAATCAAATATTTATTGTCTTTCTATTATGACATATAGTTCAGGACAACCAAACGGCTGATGAAAAAATGTTTCTCTTTATAGAAGCAACTGAATAAACGAAAAAGGAATGACAATTAAAATAATACCATTTGGCAACCCTAAATTAATTAATGGATTTAAATAAAAATCAATGGCTTCAAACATCACAAAGAAAAAAAAAAAAACAGACATTATGTATGTCCTGATAGAAGTACACCCTATTATTTATGAGATTGTCCTTTGAACCTGAATCTGATCAAGCCTCTAGAGCTATTGATCAATTTACAGAAAATACAAGAAATACAGAAAAGACAAAGGAAAATGTTAAATGACTGCATGAGATGTAATTGCAAAATTCATACTATGAAAAGTACAAAACTAACTCAGTTTCTTGCACAAGTAAATTGCAAGGAAAAAATAAAGAGATGGATAAATTCAGACATAATATTACATAGCACTTTTAGACAATATTTTTACTATTTGTTTTTCAGATATCTTTCCTATCAATTCATTAATAGTTAAGATAAATATAATTTACCTTTCTAATTTTTAAGCTGTTTCTCTTTTCTAAGGTAGTAATAATAATAACGATAATAAAATACTCAAGCTGGAAAGCAGTCTCTTTTTTTATTGAAGGAAAACAAGCATGTAAAATTCTTTATATCCTTAGGTAAGGACAATTTTTCCGTTCTTACCCTAGAGTCCTGTATTAGTTTACTAAGGCTGCCAAAATAAAATAGCACAGACTGGTGGGGATTAAACAACAGAATTTTCTCACACTTTTGGAGGCTAGAAGTCCAAAATCAAGGTGCTGATAGTTTTGGTGTCTTCTAAGGCCTCTCTTCCAGGCTTCAGGTGGCCATCTTCTCATCGTTGTCTTCACATGGTGTTTCTCTTTGCACGTGTGCCCCTGGTGTCTCTCAGTGTATTCAAATTTTTTCTTATAAGGACACCAGTCAGATCGGATTAGTGCCCACCCTAACAACCTTATTTTAACTTAATCACCTCTTTAAAGGCCCTATTTCCCAATATAGTCATATTCTAGAGTACTGAGGGTTAGGGCATCAATATGAACTTTGGGGGACACAATTCAGCCCATAACAAGTCCATTCAAAATCTCCCTATTTATGTGTAATATCAACGCCTTATTAACTGCTTAAGTGGTTTGAAATTAAAAAAAAAAAAAAAAGTCAACGTTTATCCAAAAGCTAAATCCTTGAAGCTCATGGAATTAATTACATAAGCTCTACTCTGCAAAGAGTTTGTTTCCCAGCAGTCCTAATCACTCTTTGACTCTCAGACCCTAATTCTTGACCTGGGCTCTCCAATATGGTAGCCACATGTAACCAATGAGCACTTGAAATGTGGCTGGTCCAAACTGAGATGTAAGTATAAAATACACTGGATTTCAAAAATTTGGTAAGAAAAAAAGAAAATATCTCAATAATTTTCATATTGATTACATATTGAAATATATGGGATATATAGATTTATTTCATTTGTTCTCTCACTTTTTAAAAATGTGGTCACTAAGCTTTTATATTATATATGCGGCTCACACTATATTTCTATTAGATGGTGTGTTCCAAAATGCAGCTGTCATTGCTTTGAGGGCATTCCTAGACTTCGAATTTATAACTCTTCCCAAGAATCCTTTCCCTATTCCCACCCCCATTAGTTACTTTAGGTACAGAATTCTAGCACTATATCGATCAGTCCTCAATTCATGTCAAACCTGAGGAACACATGCTCAATTGTTTGGAAGACGATCTGTAATGTAAACCTAACGAATTTAATTGAGATTTGTTGTCTTTATTAAAATCCTAAGTGATGAGTAGTCCTGTTACCTTTCACCTTTCCCCAGATATGAGTTGTACTAGTAGCAGTTGACAATCTTTTTTCATTTACTAGTACTAAAAAGGTTTATACTTTAATTTTATCAAAACACTAACACTGAGATTATGAGGATTTCTAGAAATTTTGCAACAATTATTTTATATACTTACAGCTGCTAAATCTTATGACGGTATATTTTGTTTTAAATTTCACATCGAGCAGCTGAGAACTGTAGACAGTATTTCAGGATCAGTAATTAATAATTTTTCAGGAACATAAACTATGGTTAACCTTCACACTTATTAAAAGTATCCCCCATTTTTAAAATAGCATTGCTGGGTGTAAAGGAGTGCTTAAACTTGAATCTCCAGCAGGGACTGGAATATTTACAGGTTGAAAACCTTTTAAAATTCTTGTTTGCTATACCCTGCTTTAAGCACTTTCATATAACTGGGAAGTGGAGAGGGAGAAAAAAAATGCTCAATTTGCAGAGTGAACGATTAAAGAAAATATAACTGCCTTGTTACTTAACCAGTCTAATTTTCAAAGATAACTTGGGCTACCTGAGTTGAACTATACCCTTCTCCCAGCTGATCGACCAAAAATATATGAATGCAAAAAGCACCCTTCTCCCAAATCCCTAAACTTAATTGAATTTTTTGTTTATATTCACGAGAAAAAATGTAAACAAATTGTTTCTCAAATTATCAAGTTCCATCATTAAAAATTTTGATTTTTGAGCATAACTCACCTTCAGTGAATTTTATATCCTAAGTATGTCATGCATACCTTCTGAATCCCTTAATTGAATAAATTATACTTACCACCAACACTTAAGATTTTAAATTTTTCTCTAAAACTTGCATTTTGAAATTAAAATTGTAAAAAATCCTATTTTAGCAAGGTTGATTATATCAACTGGTAAAACTTTATTTTACAAGCAATAGGAATTGGATCAAATGATTATTATAATCCAGACGAAGTATTTTATAACCATAGCAAATGCCATTATACATACTGCCAATACAGATTTAGTAGACAATACTGAACTGTACAAGTTATTTATTTTTCCTTAATCTCAAAGCTATTTTTAGTAATACAAAAAGCCATATTAACATTTTTCCATTAGAAAACAATGTGATGTACAAAACTTTGGATGAAAAGATATATGTCAAATATCATTTAATCACTTGGTGGAAAACCCACTCCATCAATACCACCCAAAGTGTTCTAGGCAATGATTAAAATCAAAATAATGCAACTTAATAAATTCCAGCTGTTAAAAGAACAAACCTAGCAATATAATTGGCTACACAGTTTATTTTTGACTACTCAGGAGTTACTTTTTAAAATCCATTTTTTTCTGAGTCCTACCACATCCCAGGCGCTGTACTTGGCCAAGTATTTAAGAAAAAGGTGGGCAAGACCCATAAAGCCATCCTTTGGTTACCAGATTTGACTTTAAACTTTCAAACATCCTTCAAGATCAAGAAACCCCAACTAAAAGTATACTCTCCTAAACATTACTTGATTAGTGAGGAGGGCATTTGATGAGGAGAGGTCATAAACTATTACTTATGGTCCATTATTTCAACTAAAAACAAATGTCAAAAGCTGATTTGTTAATATTTAAAGATTTGGCATTCAGTTGTTATACAAATGTGGTTCACTTATTGTGAACCCTACATGGCATACTGCTCAAAAACAGTAAAGCAGGTGTACGTAAACAATTTTTCTTTGTATTTAATGAATGGTATTTGATACACATCTTTATCTTAAAATTCAATTGAATTTAGGGTCCAGTGAAGAAAAATATCCAGTTATATGGTGGTAAAAAAGCAAAGGAGGTAAACTTGCAAGAGAAATTACTATAAAAGAAAGTATTATTCTCTATCTTTTCCTTTGAGTAACAAGATGCTAATGCACTACTTTCATTAAAAAAAAAAAAAAAAAAAACTGCTTGCAACTATTGAATTGAGGCAAGTACTAAAGGCCCATAAACTGACAATGCCATCCATTCATCACCATTACTTCTTTACATAAGCCTGTTTTCCTAAGGTATAACACAGAGTCTAAGCAATAATTTGGAAATTATCCAAGCACTAAGCAGTTACAATGGCAGGTAATACACCATCAACTTTTGAAACACATTTGGTTACTTTTTATGACCCATCTGCAATTTGGATTAAAGAGACTCAGTCATTATCAATTTAGGTTTCTGGACCTCCACGACAAAAAAAAAAAAAGTTTTATGAAATTTTCACATGACATTAAGTCTTTGGGTCACATTGCTTTTCTATTAAATGGTTTATTCTGACATGCTACATAACTACAATAAAAGTAATTGTTCAATTTTTAAATGAAAACTAAATATAGATAAAAGGTAACAGATTTGACATGGAATGTTGTAAACTCCGCATGTAATCTGACAAGGCTGATTAATTTCAGTTTGAAAACTTCAGATTAAAAACCACAAGATAATTTACTCTCGATGACATGCAAGATCTTCCTCAAATTTATCTTAAGACCTA
This sequence comes from Pteropus vampyrus, assembly GCF_000151845.1. Lineage (NCBI taxonomy): Eukaryota > Metazoa > Chordata > Mammalia > Chiroptera > Pteropodidae > Pteropus > Pteropus vampyrus. The sequence goes on from NW_011888882.1 coordinate 2,786,294, forward strand.
GAAGTCTCAGTATTTTACCAGAACATAAAGAAACACAACAAATTTGTACATTTTATTCACATTTATTTTTCGCTTTTAGTGTGCTCACAGAAAATTAGAACACCTTAAGCAGGAGTTTAATAGCAATTTTTGTAAGCAAAGTTACATTCCATCTCTAAGTCAAATTGGTCAAAGCTTCTCCAGTATTTACAAAACATGATAGACAAGATGCTACACAAAACCATTGCATCTGAAGATTTTTTTTTTCCTTTATTCTCAAAGACAACTGGAAAAGAAAGCATTGTCTGCTGTAATCAAAAACATACCACAGTATAAACAGTAACCATTCCACTTATCACAGCTTGGTTGAGTTTAAAATTTGTGTTTAAAAGGTCCAAGATGACTGCAGTTTTACAAAAATGGGCAGGGTGAAAAATTGCAAACTTCATGTGCTTCTGGATATCAAGATTTGTTTTTATACAATAGTCACAGTTAAAAACACCCTGCTGGTAATACATAATTACATTTTATTAAGGTCATAAACCAGCAATAAACAATAAAGCCTATACAACTTGTAGTTCTACTTAATCACTGACTGGTACAGCTAACATGAGATAAGTGAAAAGTTCCTATGGTTTAAATGAACTCCTAAGACTATGATCTTTTTTAAAATCTGGGTATTGGTGTTTTTTTTTTCTCTTTCCTTCTTAATCAAGACTTGTAGTGTTGTAAACCTGCCTCACAAAATACATCGTAATAACTTTTCTTAAAAAAAAAAAAAAAAAAAGACAGCCTTTACACCATCATTTCTAGTGGCACATTATCTTGGCAATGCTATGCACCACTTAAATTTCCCCTTCGTGGCCCCTATCACTTCATCTGACATCCCTTTTTGACCCACCCATCTCCTTCATATATGGGCATGTCCACAGACTGACAACGAAAGTTTACATTTTTGAATAAAGATGCAAAGTATGCAAAAAACATTAATACTGATGCAAAAAATAAAAAATAAAAGAGAAACAAGGCAGAGGAAGGTGTTTAAGCTCTCCTCGACCTGTTGGAATGGTGGTTAACAGAATGATTTGAGATGGGATCTGTGGGGGAGGGGGAGGAACAAAATTTGCTTCTTAAAAAAAAGTAAAATAAAAAAGACATCTTTAAAATCAATCCCTGGTTGTAGACAAGTTCTCCAAAACCAGTACCTGGCACCACTCCAACAAACAAACGGGGGGAGAAAAGTTCTTCGATCATCTCAAAAACTCGTGCCCTTTTACTCTGCCGCCTCCGCGGGGGGGGCTTCTGGACTGCACTCGGGCTGGGCCTCCTGTGAGGGGGCTGCGCAGGCTGACGAGGCTGAGACGGCCGCGGCCTCCTCGGCGGGGGCCGCCTCCTGC
>NW_011888882.1:2789130-2802762 GCF_000151845.1 Pteropus vampyrus
CCTCTGCTTCCACGCCCACCTTCGCCAGTGATTCTCCGAAGCTGGGGTGTGCCCGGGAGGCTCATTTTGCATTTTTAACGAGTTCAAAGCCTCTTGGCAGAGCTCGCTTTCCCCATTAGATTACAGCAGGCGAAGCAACGCGGCCTCTGCTCTAGGAAAAGAGGCGTGGTGGGTACCCAGTGTTTGCGGAGCAGCCACCCGTGGCCGACCTCTCGCGCCCACCGAACCGTGGCCATCCGCCTGGGTCTGGGCAGCGCCGGGGCGGCTCCCGCGGTGATAGAGGAGCCCCGCACACGAACCATCCCGACGGAAACACACCAACTACCTCCTCTTGACCACCTGGACAGGTTCTTAAGGACCCAGAGTCTTCCCATCCCAGGGGTGCCATTTAAAAGTCAAATGAGTGTGTTATACCACAGATAGCTATGAATAAAGATTTACAACAGTGGGAAAGCCCCATCGAAAGATACTGAAAGCCCTTCCGCCCAGCTCCAGCCAGCTATCCAGCTGCCTTTCCAAGAACCCAGGGCACGCCGCCTCGGTATACAATAAGACAGCCCTTCCCCTCTTGTCCTTCTCCACCGCCATCCCATTGCGCCCCCCCACCCCCACCGCCACCGCTTCCCTAATCACACACACAGACACACACACACGCACAAATCACACCAGTTTAGAAATCTTGAAGGCGACCCAGTCTCGACAAAAAATGTCAGAGTCACTTAAACACCTTTGTGCCCACTAAACACAAATGCAACCTGGCTGGGGGCGGGGGTGGTGGTGCTAGCACCTATCTAGTCACGTTCTGCCAAGCTCCAAACACGCCATTTTAGACGATTTATCACTTCTTTCCTCCCGTCTACAATAGAATTCGCCCGGATACTCCGGGAATCACTCCTTTGGGGCAAGGGGGGAGACCCTTCCTATGAGAAATCGACAATTTAGGCTACCACTTTCCATTCAACTTTCAGACTGGAATCTAGCCACGCTCGTCTCCGCCGAATGCACCTCGGGAGCAACCAGGGGGAAAGGGGAATCGTTGGGATTAGAGAAAGACACCAAAGAAATGACTGGTATCACAGGTATAATTTACCTGTCCATTCGCTTTGGAAGGCGATGAGGCCACAGCCGCCTCCCCGGGCCTCTCCGCGGCGGCTTCTCCCTTCGCAGCGGTCTTGGAGAACTGGGCACCCATGCTGGCTTCTTCAACAAAGAAACTCAACAGATCCAAGGGGAAACAAAGAGCCTCGAGTTGGTGTAACGACCGGGCGAGCAGCAGCAGCGGCGGCAGCAGCGGCGGCGGCGGCAGCAGCAGCACACACACCGGAGGGAGGGGGGAGTGGGGGTGGTGAAGAGGACAGAAGAGAACCGATTAAATATACTCCGGATAAAAAAATTTTAGTCGAAGAGATCAAAAAGCAGCAGCGCAGGAGGGAGGGAAAAGGGTGGAAAAGTCGAGCACAAAAAAAGGAGCCCAAGTGTAGTTTTTTAAAAAAAGAAGTAATAAAAAAATCCCAGATTTGTAGCCGCACTGTAGACAAGAGGAAAATGGAGAAATCTCCCTGGTTGCTAATAAGATGCGGGGTCCAACGCCCAAGTGCACAGATGAATGGGCTCGCGGGCGCTGACGCGGCCCCCGCGCGCGCCGGCCAATCCGCGCGCCGCACACAAAGCAGGGGGCGGGGCCTGCGCTCCTGGCGAACAATGGAGCCGCGCTTTGCAAACGGTTTGAAAATCAGTCTCAGACCAAGAATTAATGTCCTCCAAATAAATAAATCAATTAAAAATACATGCCTCTCACCTCCCTCTGCTTGAAAATAATAATGCATCACTTGATTAGCTTGCCTTGTTTGTAATTAATTAACGCGGGAGGGGGGTACTTGTGGATGGGGGCGGAGAAAGCGTTAACTTGACTCGCTTTGACTCTTGTCGATCTATATCCGTGTCTCTCTCTCCACTCTCTCCCTTCCCCCATCTTCCCCGTGTGTTTATGTGTGTGTGTGTGTGTGTGTGTGTGTGTGTACGCGCGCGCGCGCGCGCGCGAGTGTTAAAGACAATGGCTGGGATTTGTGTGCAGCATGTTTTCTTTCTCCGTGGTCCATATTGGTTTCACAGATACTGCACAGGGTTTTTTTTTTTTTTAACGGTTGCAAATGTTAAACCGCCCCAAATTGAAAAGGTATTTAAACCACGAAGATCGAATTTCATCAAACGAAGTCGCGAGTTAGAATTAGGTCTGTAGGCCAGATGTGGAAAATGCAGAAGCGGCAAGCAACCGAAGCCACACTCCCTATCCTATGCCACAGTGGCATGAAATATTTTGAGACTGGCCTGCGGCGCTCATCAAATCTTCCATCTCTGACTATTCCCAATTACTAACTAGATTCCCCCTACACACACAATATAAAGTGAGAGCCATTTACGAAAAAATCGAAACAGTTCACATTTTATCACTGTATGAGATGACATGATTACATTTCCTCTATGGTGAAATGAGACAGCCTCGAGTGTATTAATCCATATTTACAGTTAGGATGAAATTTGCGTCGATATGAATCGTTTTCAGCCTACTGCCGGGATCTGACGGACTCTATTTCTGAACGTATGTGAATGTGCATGCGAGTATACTCCAGGGAGGGAGAGAGGCAGGAGCGATGAAATTCTAAACAACCGGACTGACGATTACAGTTCTAAGGAGAAATTATATGTTGAGAGATAGCAAGAAGACCCCTGAACGCTCCAAGTGTAACTTGGGTTAGAAGAAAAGCTTTTATAAAGGGACAGAGGGTACCTCCATCTACTCCTCTTGCCACGGAAGTACCAGACGCTATTTGTGTGTGAAAGTCAAGGCACTGATTTAAAGAATGGGTGGGGTTGGGCAAAAATCAAGGATACAGCCTAATAAGCATTCTCTTACCACCTACATTTTTGCTCCTAAAGTTTTCACTACTGTCCAAATCAGACCACCTTTTCTCGATTGCCTTTAGCAGTTCTGAAATGAATAATCTTTTGCTTATGGCGGTGAGAAGCAGTCGAGGGAATGGTTCATTTCTCTTGGTGCTGGCTCTGAATTCTGTTTTATTTTCCGCTCATTGTAGGGAAATAGGTCACGCTCTGAGTGAAAAAGATGGTTGGTTCAAGCCAATATAATTCTTTGTTCAAGTATTGCTTTGAAATTACCAAGCTGCACATCGTTATATGAAGCTTCGTCTTCTCACTGTCCACTTCCTCCAGATGCATTATTCAATCACGAAGTCATATTCCCTAGAGCTGATGGAAAGACATTTCCGTAGAGGTCTACCTTGCCAAACGTGTTATCACCTTTAAAGGAGCCCGCTGGCCCGGCCCAAGAACCCAGCCGCAGCAGTGAACGCGAATCCCCTGTATTAGCAGAGTTACAACTTGAAAAGCTAACTGGGCTGATCCAAAACCACTTTCCAGGCTATTCTCAAAAGCTTATTTAAGGCTGTTGATTTCCCTCCATCCCCAACGAGAAACATGCCCTTTCATCTGCATTCCGCTCCCAGTTTAACTTGGGGTGATTGCTAGCTCGCTTTCAGATTTTCTCGCAGACGCGTCCTTAGCTCCCCATTTCGGGGGCGCTTTTATCGCTCCTTTGTTACCAGGCTGCCGTGTAGCTTTTCTCCCTTTTCTTTCTTGAATGCCTATTTGCCTGGTATCGGCTTGTCTCCCTGGCAACGACCAGGAAAGATTCGAAGCCCCGCGCAGGGGGCGGGGGAAGAGGCGGAGCCGGAGGGGAGCAGGGTAGTGTTGGAGGGGAGATACCGAGCGAGAGACTGGGAGACAGACAGAGAAGCAGATGGCCGCGCAAGGGGGCGGGGTCCAGTCGTGCGTGGGGGGACCCCAGGCGTCAGGGGCGCGAGGGAACCAATCAATTCCTGCAGCAGCTCCGAGGCTAGAAAACAATTGTAAACACATAGATTCACTACCGACGAGCTATCCCTAGTTTACGGTATACAAAGACGATTTCATTTAGAGTTTACGATATAAAAAATGACTTCATTTCACTACGAATGCGCATTGCTAGTGTAGGTTGGAAAGCCGGGCGGTCCCCAAAAACTGGCAGGGGGCAGCGGTTTGCGTTGAGCTGTTGGGGGCCACTGAGTGCCCGGCCAACCTACACTAGGAAGGAAGGAAGAGGAAGGAAGAGGAAGAGGCTGGGAAATGGGAAGAGGTCCTTCTGTGTCGGAAACTACAGAATGGCAGGGAAGGGCCGCCAATAAAACTGGAAACAGTAGGAAGTTGTACAATGTAAAGATACACTTCCTGAGGAGTTTGGTGTTCTGGGACTCAGAGCTAAAGATTTCAAATAAAGTGCTAATTATATAAATATAATTGTTTAAGTATTAAGTACCCAAGAGGTCATCAGGAGGAAACAGGCATTTACTCTTTTACCATGAGCTAGGGAATTTAAGATGCTGATAACCTATATATGGATTTCTCTTATAAAAAGAGCGATTTATTTAGGACACTTCAAAGATTTTTCTTCTTTAAAATGTTAGCACGGGAAGAAATTTTTAGAGATCTTCCCACAAATTCCTTAGGGCCTACTGTGTGCCAAACATACTGATCTATGTCTTATTTTCACACTGGTGAACAAGACAGATACAATTTCTTACTTCACGGAGCTCTCATTTTGGTAGAGTTAACAAGAGTTAAAATGAACTAAATCATCTAGTTTCATTCTCTCACTTATCATATGAAGAAATAGGCTCATGGAAGTTGCTAGATTTTGTCAGATGATAGAGACAGAAATACAGCTCACCCCCTTAATGATTTTAAGTCCCCAGTTTTTCCACTACTGCATGGTACTGTCTAGCCTTCCCTTGATGGCCTGTGCCATCACTTCACTGGATAGGTTGGTCGTTAGTTCCTAAAGTATTTGTTCGTGCTAAGTACCAGGAAGAGGGCTAGACATCAGCTAACACCAAGTAAGATTGGGGACATGGTACTTCCTCTCAGGCAGCTTCCATTTTGTATTATCTTTCACAACTTATGTGAAAAAGGAGAACAAAAGATATTGTTGTGTGCTTTAAAATTTTTTAAACAATAAAAAATAAAAAAGATGAGGCTCACTTTCTAAATTCCAAGTTAAATATGATTTTTTTATCTGAAAGCATTCATTCATTCACAAAATATGAAATCCCACTGTGTTTGTGATACTGTGCTTCAATTTTCATCTTAGATTTTATATTACCTGAACTTTATCACAAAAATCAATTTGTTTGGAATACAGTGTGGAGCAAAACAGACACAGCTCCTGATTCTTTCGACAGATATTTATTGAATTCCTATCATGTGTTAGGCATTTAGAACATATCAATGAACAAAAGAGACAGGAAATCTTTATAGAGTTTACATTCTAGAGTGAGAGAAAAACAAAACTTAATAAATACCAGTAGGCAAATTATATGGAATATTAGAGATACATAAGTGTTGAGGGGAGTAGGAAACTAGAGCAAAGTAAGAGAGTTGGGAAAGCAGGGTTAAAATTATATACAGGGGGTCAGAAAAGTCCTCATTGAGAAGACAAACTTTCAGCAGACTTGAACAGGTAAGGGAGTTAATAATGTGCTTCTAACATAGCAAGAGAGAGAGAGAGACGTCATAATTGAACAAAAAGATCACAAATAGATATGTAATTGTAAATGGTCATTTGGGATCTGAAGGGAAATATAGGATGCAATAATATAGTCTAATATAATTAAGAGGATTAAAGAAGGCCTTTTTAAAGGAGTGATGTTTAAATGAAAACCTAAAGGATGAGTAGACATTAGCCAGGTAAAGAGGTAGAGAGTTGTGTTCAGATGGAATAGTGAAGCTTCTGAGGAGGAAATAGTTCAATAGGGTTTGGGAAGAAGGTCAGGAGATAAATTTGGACATATTTTGAGATGTCTATAAAATATCTTAGTGGAAAAATTAAATGCTCAGATATGAGTCTAGAGCTCAAAGGTTGGTTTGGAATATAAATATAGATTTATGATCATTCCATATCTAAATATTTTCTGAAGCCAAATTATAAAAATATGCAAAAGACAAGAGAGTGCTGAATTACACCCTGAGTACCTTCTATTTGAAGAGGCTAGGTATTTGTCAATTATATGTCAATAAATCTGTAAAAAAAAAAAAATAATAACAACATAATAAAGTAAAATAAAAATAAATGAATTTCAAATAAAGAGTTTGGGTAGAAAAGGAATCTAGTCAGCAAAGAAGACTGAGAAGGAACCCCCAAAGAGCAGACAGAAAATCAGGAGAGTGCAGTGTTAGGAAAATCGATATAGGCAATGTTTCAAGGAAAAGTGATTAGTTTTGCCAAATGTTGTTGAGAAGTCAAATAAATACAGAAAAATGTTGCTGGTTACAGAACTGCATTCTGTATACTGAATATAGAAGTTACTAGTTAGAGGCTCCAGAGTAGTTTTTATAGTATTCTGAGAGAGATGTACAGATTTAGTGTGTTGAAGAGTAAATGAGACGTGAGGAAAAGGACAGCATAAATAGTCCCTTCTCTATGAAGCTTGACTGGATGAAGGGTATAGAGAAACAGGGCAGTAGCTGGAAAGGGGTGGCATAATGATTTTTATTTTGGATTGTATTGTCTTGGATAAAAGATATTAGAGCAAAGTTGACTGCTCTGGAAATTAATCCAGTAGAAAAGAAAATGTTGTAGATATAAAAAAGAAAAGGAGTAATAAATGGAACAAGATACCTAAGAATGTAGAAGGGTATGAAGATAAAGAGCATTTGTTGAGAAATGGACTTTTGAAAAAGACCTTGCTCCTTTCCTATAACAGAGGAAGATGAGGATGGTTGCAGATTTACTGTGAGGAAGATGAGAGTTCCTTTTGATGGTTTCTATTTGCTCTCAAAATCATCAGTTTAGAATGAGGGAGAGAACGGAGAGTTGGGGTTTAATAATTATAGAAGGTACTGAATAGTGATCAGGAAGCGTAGGATTGAGATTTGGGGGCATAATAAGACTTTTGAGCAATATTGAATGCCCATTTGAGCTTGATAAATCTCAACGATGCTTAATCAGGATATCAAAGTTTCTCTCTCATATATACTTTTAACTGAATAATAGTATTCATTACAAGCCTCTTTAAGAATACCAGCCATTCACTTTACCAACCTATACTAAATTTGTATTATACCTATATAGTCAATATCTGCACAAAAGTAGAATATGGATTGAGATGGCTCTGCTTTTGTAAAGCCCCATTTCAGTTAATCCTATATGATTTCATACAGATATGTATAAACAGAATAAGGAAGGGACGAGAACCTATTGTATGCCAGGTATTGCACTGGGTGAATCTGTACTAGGCTTGTTTCACCCTTACAACAACCCCACAGACTTGCATTATTATATCCATTTTACAGATTTGGAAATTGATGTTCAGCAAGGTTTAGAAAGGGAAATTCAACTAGTATATTAGCCATTGTCCGTTGAGGGCTATCTGATTTTAGGAATCTAATAAGATCTCAAATGGTTGTAATAGCACAATGGGAACTTATTATTTTGTATATAGTCAGAACTTTATTAATTTTTTAGTTAGCACACTATATTGAAAGTTAAATTAGACTTTGCTTTAGTGTTTTTACTAACTATCCAGTAGCACCCAAATAGAAAGATTCTTTCATAGGAAACATCAGAGTCACTGATCATCTAAACTGAAAACTCAAGGATAGCACATCTATTATAGGAATGAAGTTTCTGAAATGTTAGATCTCCTCCAGATACCTAGGTGATTACTACAAAACCACTGTAACCATGATTATGTACTTACTCTCTGCTCTTCAGGCATATCTATTGAATTAGCAATAATTTTTATATTTGAAAAGATTACCAAAGGGTAGGAAATACTCTCGATTAGAGAAAGATAAACAAAAAGCAGGGGGAAATTTTTTTTTTTTAGTTTTCTTCAGAAATTCTAAATCAAAGCTTACCCGCAGTAGCATTTCCTAGATTACTGTATTTAGTCTCCAGGGACGGGCTGGAAACTTTCCATATAAGCTTTCGAAAGAACTGAATTGGCGGAGGGAGGTAACTCCCATCCCATTTCTGTTTTCGAAAATTAACAGGCAAGTAAATAAAGACAAGCAATCAAAGTTTACTTTAAAAGGGTCAGAATCCTTGTCTTATAAAGTTACCTAATTAATTGGCTAACCAGAAGTAAGAGTACGTATTTCATATGGAAAAAAAGGACTTTTCAGCATGATGGTATAGGAACCAAATAAAGGATAATTTTTCATTGTTATTTTAAAGTCATAAACACTTTCTGATACTAAAAAGTAGATTAAATCTCTGGATAGAATGAGATCCTTGAACTATTTTATGGCTCTAGAAATTAAAGTATAAAATTATATTAAACGTTTATCTTTATTCCAAATGATAATGTAGTTTTTAAAAAGAATATTTTAAACTTTAGGAATCACTTGCTGTGATCAGTAAATCAACAAGTTTTTATTAAGCACCTGCTAAAGTAAACATCAGTAAAGCCCCTTCCAGTGTGATGAACTTTTCAGTGCCTTCAGCACTCTGTTAGGCTTTCTGATGGGATGATTGAGAAAGACACTGACATTCATTCGCTCAACAGATATTTATTAAACACCTACTTTATAGCAAGCATTGGGCATTAGTGTTTTGCCTACGATACCTCATTGAATCCCCACAGTAATCTTATAAGGTAGGAACCATTACTTCCATTGTCTTCACAAATTCAGTCCTCAGAGGTTATATAACATTCTCAAGTTTTTACTTTTCTTAATTGGTCTGGGCTGAGCTTTGGCAGTTTTCCTGGATACCATGCTTCTGTAGAGAGAATAAGAATTTTATAAGAAGTTTCTATTTCTTGTGTAAGTTACAAAAAAATGCCCAAGAGACACTACAAATTAACTGAAGGTATTAAATTTTATTTATGCATTGTTAGGTAAGTATGTAGGGCCACATTTATAAAATGGAAATTAGCATTCAAAGAAACACACACACAACCACACAGAATCTGACAGGTCAGATTCTTGAACCTGGAAACATCCTTAGTAATTTAATCTAGAATATAGTCATCACAAATTTTGTTGTAGTTGAATAAAAAGATGGTTACATTGTCCCAGAACTTACCTGGACCTTTCCTGGGTGCAAAAATGTGAGTCTGCCTAGGGCAGAGTGAAAACATTTGGAATGTGGGTAAAATAAGGTGAAGTTACAGTGGGAAGGAAATCTAGATGTTAGATGTGGCTGGGAGGCAAGATCAGAGATTAGAAGGTAGAAACCTTCACAGTGCCACTATAAGGAGACTGTAAGGATTCCTGAGAAGGAAGAAAATCACAGCAGAAAATGTAAAGGTGATGACAATGGGCATTCTTCCATTAAGGCTACAGCTTGAATTTGATTTACATTTTGGCGATAAGAGTAAATATTTGTTAGTTTTTAAATTTACAGCAGTTTTGCATATATTATTTCATTAAATATCCACAGTAAATTCATACATCAATTAAGTTGATTCCTAATTATAAGATAGTTAAATAATTAGCTGAAGACTTTACTATAGCCACTATCCTGTGGTCTGTTAGAATAGGCAGGGGCTTTCTCATTGCTCCATCTCACTATCTCTGCCTTATATAGTAGGGCTTCCACTCCCATCTACATCGATATTTAATAAAAAGATAGTCATGACATATTTCTAATTGATTCTGAGTTTTGTTCTCATTGCTTCAAATACTGCTTCTTTGCTGATGACACTAAAATCAGAATTTCCTGTCTTAACTGCTAACCCAGATATCAGATCTGTATTTTCTACTGCCTCCTTACTGATCTGGATGTTGCTATATGTATATTTCTTACCACTCTCTCAAACTCACGTTATCATTTCCCAATCTAAACCAGCATCACCTTCTGAAAGGATTTTTTTAGCTTTCTTGGAGACATTTTGTACTCATTCCTCTCCCTCATTTTCCAAGGTAAGAATGGAAGATATAAGACTTCTTTGGGATTCAGTATGGCTAAGCATTCTACTACCAGTTAGAATTAAAAACTAAAACAAAACAAAATAAAACAAAAAACTAATGAACTAAAAAAAGTCTGAAGATATTCCTTGTTTGGTCAGCCCACAAACCTCTCTTTTTACCTCTACCATCTTTCTTTCACATCTTAGATACTTGTTCCTTACGTTGCCTTTTTCCCTTTAAAATTAGCATTGATTAGACTTTATAAAATATAAAAATAATTCAGTAGCAAGAAGATGACTGGAATTCTCACTGTATGATTTATAATAGCTCATAATACTGCGTGGATCGTCCCTGTAAAGTTATGTTGATTTTTTTCCCCTTTCAAACATTTCTATTTTCCCACCTCCCAGTGATAAAACTGAAACCAAAGTTCTTGATGCTCTGCCTGAATTACCTCTTAGGTTGTCTCCGCCCTCTCCAGGGCATTCTGTGCTGCAAATATCTCCCCTCTAAATTTCCCTTGCTCAAAAATTGACTTTCATGTGCCTGGGATCTAACTCTTCCTGCCTGAGTTCCAAGATCTTTTATAATCTATCCCCATTTTTCTAGGCAGAGGAGTGGTTTGTGTCACTGAGTAACAATTTATTAAACTCTTTCCTATAATTGTTTTATCTACTTCCTGTCAAAGAACTAGTAATTACAAGTTTTAATATAGCCCCATTAAAAATACTTTACATGGAGAAGATTGAAGAACTATTTCTTCAAGATATATCTTAATTTAATACAATTTAGAAAATCAATTCTCTACCAGCTTCTCTAAGTTCTTAGGGGTGGAAAAAAAAAGGGCAGATTTCAAGAGGATCGTAGACAGATCTCCCTGTTTGCTGAGGAGAGAGCCCTGACTTTGAACTTTTCATGCCCTTTTTCAGTCTTGTACGTTTGACCCAATTGCACTAGAAGGGACAAAAGTTCCCCTACGAGGGAAATAAGAGAAAATAGCAATTGGTAAATAATAGACATTTCCTCCTGATTATGTAGGCAAGACCCATTTTTCCTTCTTGATCAAAATATTTTTTCACCCTGAACACATCCGATCCCGTCTGATCTCGGAAGCTAAGCAATGTTGGGCCTGGTTAGTACTTGGATGGAAGTGCTAGGTGCTGTAGGTGTAAAACAAAACAAAACAAAACAAAACAAAACAAAACAAAACAAAACAAATATGTATGTGTCTATATATATATGTATGTATATGCATATATATATACACACTTTTCATTTTCTCACACTAACACTTAATTTCCTTGGCTGGATCACCTGGTTCTTTTCCCTCTGTACTTTAAATGTCGTAAGTACTTTTAATGAGTATAAACTATACAGTGTTCATTAATTGACTAAACAGATAATAATTTTTCCTACATTTGTTTTATCTTCTTTTCACCAGATGGCAAAAAAACCCTGCAACTTCTGAATTTACAAAATTCATATTATTATAATTGTAGTGTTTTGAGAATCCTATAATAAGCAAACAAAGAATTGTTAGACATCATCATTACTTTTTAAAAAATAATTCGATTTTCACTTTATCTTCTTTTTACCGACACAATCAAAAGATTCATTAAGTTTAGTGGTGGAAAACAGTAAAAAAATTTTTGGCACCACATAGGCAAGCATCTACTTACACTGTTTTATGTATATCTTTTCATTCTTTTTTAAGGACTTAATGAGTGTTCAGAACTATTCCATGAAACATTAAAATTTAGCTTATATCACTATATGAATCTATATATCTATAAAATGTAGTTTATGTCATTGTATGAATAGTTTGTCATTGTATATATCTGCATATAAACAAGTATATTTGCTTATATTTACATTTATATAAATACAAATACATGATACATTATATATTACATATATAATTGTAGTGTATGGTTATACATGAATAGGGTATAATATGAAGTTGAGAATATTGATTTCCATTGTCATTGTATCAACACTCACAGGAACAATCAACTATTCTTTGAAATGATCACTTTATCAGAACATCTGTCAGACCAATGTCAATCTTCAATTAGTTTGGGGACTGTTCCTTTGGGATGGGCCTCACAAGACACATGAAAAACTCTGTCTCAATACTTTATAATTGTACTTTATGAGGATAATTTTTATTACTATAAACCATATTGCCCAATTTATTATGCAATTTAATAATACTAACATCTTCCGGGTGCATTAAACATTCCAATATTCAATAAGCTTTCAAAATACAATTTTATTCGCTGTGCTTTGGGCTGCTTCTAAAATTAATTCTTGTCTTTAGAGAATTTACTACTCTTGGGGTGAAGCAGCTGTGGTATGGTGGGACTATAATATTTGAGGACATGTGATCAATTTCAGGTTCAATTACTTTGTAGCAATGTTGTAAACTTACAGAGTTGACTGAGGTTCTCTGAGTCCAAGATATAGGACTCTCCATCGTAAGATATAGATAAAAATTTACATCTTAAAGATTTTTTAAGACACTGTATTGTTGTTTTAAGGTGTATTTTGTAAGTTTTCTGTTAGGATTTGAATGAAAATGGGCAGGAGATATGATGCGTGTTCTAAGATAACACATGAAATGGCCAGAACCCAGCACTTAGTAGGTCTTCAGTAAACTCTAGGTTTCCTTTTCATCTTGTAGTTAGGGGGATTTGCTGAAAACTTCTGAATAGATTTGGAAGTAAAAAGAAAATAAGCAAAATATATTAGCAGAGCTGTTATTAAGTACACTCATGCATTACTTAATGACAGGAATACGTTCTGACAAATGTGTCATTAGGTGATTCATCATTGTGTGAATATCATAGAGTGCACTTACACAAACCTAGATAGTATAGCCTACTACAACATACCAAAGCTGTATGGTATGGCTTATTGTTCCTAGGCTACAAGTTTGTACAGCATGTTACTATACTGAATACTGTAGGCAACTGTAACACAATGGTAAGTATTTGTGTATCTAAACAGATCTAAACAACATGAGATTAAATAAAATACAAGAGAAAATGATGTGATCAAGAGATGGAGTATACATGTGATATAAGAGTATGCTGCTGGTGTAACAGCATATTGTTTTATAGCTTTTTTTTTTTTACAAATAGAGTACACTCTAAAATAACAATAAGAAGCATAGTGTAGTAAATACGTAAACTGGTAACATAGTCGTTTATTATCATTGTTAAGTATTATGTACTATACATAATATGTATGTACTATACTTTTATACACTGGCAGCGCGAGGTTTGTTTATATCAGCATCATCATAAAAACGTGGTAACGCATGTGCTACAAATGATGTTAACAGAAAGCTACACTGTCACTAGTGGATAGGAATTTTTCATCTCCCTAATAATCTTATGGGACCACCATTGTTGGTAGTTGACAGAAATGCTCTTATGTGACTCAGAACTAGACTCATTTGTAAGCTAGAATTTTCAGTAAACCCATTTATTGACTTCTCCTTTGGGCAGAATTTTCAAAAGAATTCTGAAAGAAGCTGAGGAGGGACTACAGAAGGCCCTAGAAGGCCTGTATACAGCCAAATTGGTGATTCCATGTAGATAGTCGTCTTTTCCCTTCAGCAAGCTGCTCTCGTGAGGGCAGTAGGATTATATTTCTTTC
>NW_011888882.1:2803132-2830237 GCF_000151845.1 Pteropus vampyrus
AGAGAAAATGATGTGATCAAGAGATGGAGTATACATGTGATATAAGAGTATGCTGCTGGTGTAACAGCATATTGTTTTATAGCTTTTTTTTTTTTTTTTATAAATAGAGTACACTCTAAAATAACAATAAAAAGCATAGTGTAGTAAATACATAAACTGGTAACATAGTCGTTTATTATCATTGTTAAGTATTATGTACTATACATAATATGTATGTACTATACTTTTATACACTGGCATCGCGAGGTTTGTTTATATCAGCATCATCATAAAAACGTGGTAACGCATGTGCTACAAATGATGTTAACAGAAAGCTACACTGTCACTAGGGGATAGGAATTTTTCATCTCCCTTATAATCTTATGGGACCACCATTGTTGGTAGTTGACAGAAATGCTCTTATGTAACTCAGAACTAGACTCATTTGTAAACTAGAATTTTCAGTAAACCCATTTATTGACTTCTCCTTTGGGCAGAATTTTCAAAAGAATTCTGAGAGAAGCTGAGGAGGGACTACAGAAGGCCCTAGAAGGCTTGTATACAGCCAAATTGGTGATTCCATGTAGATAGTCGTCTTTTCCCTTCAGCAAGCTGCTCTCGTGAGGGCAGTAGGATTATATTTCTTTCTTAATTAATGTCAATTTTAATTAATGTGCAGACTTTCACATAATTAAGCAAATACTATACCCCCCATTTTGCTTTCTTTATAACTGCCTTTTCTTGAACTATGCCTTTTCTTGAACTGTGCCTTTTCTTAAATATCTTACAAGCCAGAGCTGTTTAAAATAAGTAGGCAATTTATCCACCTCCCTTGGACATCTCTTCAGCTGAGGCTTAGATGGGAGAACCAGTAGAGAGATGTCAGAGTAAACAGCAACTTGAAAAATTTGCATTAGATTTTTTTAAAATCCCACCCTTCTCATAGGAAGTCCAGATAGAGTAATGAGCTTTAGTCAGGTTCTCTTTCTCACTCTTTTTTTTCTCCCTCTGAGTGCTGATTAAAATCTTTTTAGAAGCAATCTATTAATAATTTATACCCTGAATTTTTTTAGCAATATTTTGTTATCCATATACAAATTTTATTTTTGTAGTTTTTGCCTTTTCCTCCAATTTTGAAAAAATATTAAAAAGAGAACTTATAACAATTATAATAATCCTCACGATGATTATTATTGTCATCATGATTACAAAATATGAAACAAGAATACGCTAGGAGGCATGGCTCTGTCTGTTGTAACAGCTAAGAGTTCTGGAATCAAATAAACTTAGTTTTGGGTCCAGGTTCTGTAAGGTAAGCATTAGTATCATTTCAATGATGGGATAGATACCAAGGCCTGAAAAGGTGAAGCAATTTTACCTACATCACACTGCAAATGAGTAGCAAAAAGTGGTCTCAAATGTCTGCTGAGTTTAAAAGTATCCTTTCCCTTACAGAGGAAGAACATTAGAACTTTATAGAAGACTGGATATCAAATTCAAATTGTGTTCTTACTATCCAGAGCCACCAATATCATATGATTCAGAGTTGTCATCTAGCCCAGAGCCTGGCTGCACTGACAGCATCGTTAGGCAGTGGTAGCCCTCTGGAGTCATTGCAGCCTCTAGGAAAGATTACAGACTTTTAGATAATGCTTATATTGAAGGATAGCTTTAAAAGTTGGCTTTGTGTATATTTAGAAAGGACCTAGAAACTCCTGTAAAAATTTTCCAGTACTTCTGTATTAGCCTAACCTTTATAAAAACTAGAGCTATTTACATAAATATGAAAAATAAAGAAATGTATGTGTAACAAAAGAAAGCTCTAGACTTTGAAACTTGCAACTCCACTAGTTTATTACCTGACCAAGTAGGTCTGCATAAGGTAGGAGTTACTTAATAAAAAATACTACACATTGCTAACTCCTATTTTTTTCTATAAAAAATTGAATGAGAAAACATATACATGCTTATTACAATTTTTAAATATGGAACAGGAGAATATAAAGTAACTGAAAAAAATTCCCTTTCACTATTCCTTCTTTTAGGAATCTCTCTGTTAGCAGGTTGCGCTATATCTTTCTGAACTTTTCTTCTATCCATTTTCACACATGAGTTTTACAAATAGAATGAATGAAATTATTGTATACAGTGTACTCTATTTTGTGTTTTCTTTTCAAAATTTTACATCTTGAAATATTCCCTAAGAGTATGTATAGAAAACTTCATATTTTTAAACAGCCACATGTTTCAAAATTTATGTAGATATATTAAAATTTATTTACTCATTCCCTTTATTCATGAATATTTAGCTTGCTTTAATTTTTTCTCTATTATGTCATTAATATATATGCATTTGTTCATATGTATAAGTATTTTTGTAGGTTAGATTGTCAGAAGTAAGAGTATTTCATCAAAGCTTATGTCATCATAATCTTTAACATATGGATAGTGTTGCCAAATTGACCTACAAAAACATTATGGTTGTTTATAGTAAGATGAACAGTGGTAAAAATGTCCATTTTCCCATTCTCTTGTCAAAACTGCATAATATCAATTGTTCGGTTTTCTCTAATCTGATGGGAATCACCAGTAACAGCATCTTTTTATTCTTTGACCACTTTTTCTTTTTCTTTTGCTCATTCTAATTCTTTTAACTTATTATATTAGATTGTTTGTCTTTTTATTATCGATTTGAAAATTTTGTCTTTAGATATTACAGCAATTAATGCCTTTCTGTTATATGTTACAAATATTTTCTTCCAGTCTGTCTTCTCTTTTAACTTAGGTTATGTGGTCTTTCAATGTGTAGAAAAGTTTGGTTTCTGACAATTGTTTCCCCTATACCTTCTGAGTTTTCTATCTTGTTTAGGAATAACTTGGCTGCCTTAAAAGTACTTATATATTCTCCTATCTTTTCTTCATGTTATGATTTTTTAAATGTTATGATTATTCATTCAACTGGAATTTATTTTGAAGTATAGGGTGATGTAGGGATCTCACCTGATTTTTTCCCCTTATGTTTTTTTCCCTTATGATTTTAAATGCTGCCATTAATATACACTAATGCTATCATTAAAAAATGGGTTTATTGCTGGATTCTCTCTTTGTTCTATCGAATTTTCTTTCTATTTCTACATCAATATATTTCTGTTTAATTACTATAACTTTGTAATATATTTTGATATCTGGTAGGAAAAGTTATGCTTTCTTGTTCTTCTGTACAAAAAAAATCAATTTTCTAGTCATTTACTCTTCCAGAGGAAATTTAAGATAAACCTTTTAACTCCAGGAACATTTTATCTCTGAATATTTGATGGGATTACATTAAATTAATAAATAAATTTGCATAAAATTAACATCTTTATAATATTGAGTTGACCCTTCCAGAACATCAAATGTCTGTTTTTGTCTCCTTTCCATCCTTAGGTATAGGCTTAGAGTTGTCTTCATTATCATTACGTTATGCAAATTATTCCTAGATAATCTTGTTTTATTTATTTCTTGTTGTTTTTTCATGTTTTAAAAATTGAGATATAATTGACAAATGACTTTATATTAGTTTCAGGTGTATAACATAATGATTCAATATTTATATATACTATGAAATAATTATCACAATAAGTCTAGTTACCATTGGTCACCATACAGTTATAAAAAATTATTTTTTTTGTGATAAGACCTTTTAAGATTTACTCTTAGCAAATTTCAAATATGCGATGTAGTATTACTAACTGCTGTCACCACACTGTACTTTACATGTCGTTTTTAAATGGATTATGTACATATGTGCCACAAGCAGAAGTAGGTCCCAGAAACAGTAGGTGATTTGCTTAAGTTCAACTAGTTACTAACCAAATAAAGATTAGAATCCAAGTCTTCTAACTGGTGCTACTTCCACAATAAGACAGCTTCTTCCAAGTTCCCATTCTTGTCGCTATTATTTTTCTTTTCAAATATAACTTCGTGTTGAATAAAGAATCTGAGAGAAGGAAATATAGCATAGTCCCATTAGTCTTCTAATCAAAGGAAATTAAAACAATAGACTCTTATAAGTTTAAAATTTATTAGTGATTAAAACTTATAAGTTGAAAACGATTCACGTTCAAAACGAATAGTATTATAAAATAGAAAGATTTCGTTCACCTGGAGCTAGCAGAGCCAAACACTAAATGTTGAGAATTGCAGTGGATAAATATTGGCTATTTTATTATGAATGGTACTACCCAGGAGAATGAGCAGCTAATACTCGAAAGCCTGAACTCTTTGAGGGTGTGTAGGTTACAGATCATATAGGGCAAAATCACAAGATACCATGGGTTAGAGGGTTCAGGGTCATGCTGGCAGTTGATTGTTAGAAGGCGAAGTAAGGGTGATAAATCATTTTTTCAGGTCTTGAGGACAGTTCTGAGGTCTGTTCCAGTGTCCCTTTGTCTGGTTTCATGGGAAAGAAGCCAGTGAGTAGTTCCGCCTTAGGGCTCAGGAGATGAAACGTAACAAAACTAGATGTTACCTTTAGCCTGCCAGAGGTCTGGACCTTGTGACCATTAGTCAGGTCCGGGCTATTGTCTTCTACTGCCTTCAGGTTGCTGATTACCTGAGGGAAATATACAATTTCTAGCACTAGAATTAAAGCTAAATTTAATCAAAGTCATAAAAACCCTCAGTGTCAGTAATATTTCTGTTGATAAAATTTGGAGATTTATTTTTAACTCAGTATTTCTTTAAAGGCTTCACATAAGTGAAACCTCAGCAAAACTTCTTAAATATTAATCTCAAATGTCACTTACAAAATGAAGATATAAAATGTCATCTCATTCATAAAATTGAAAATCTTTATAATTATAATTAAGCTTAACGTTTGTCTTTTATTTAGAACAGTTGCAAAGCAGAGTTGTTTAATCACTGTCAACACTTGACATAATGATGGTAGTTATAGCAATTATCAGTACACCATGACTATCATCAGGGACTTTGACACCAGGTTAATCTGTAAATTTCAATAAATAAATACAATATTAGAGTTATCTTATCAAAACAAACTAAGAGCAGTAAATAGATAGACTGGTTTAGTGATGCTTTCTAAAAACAATTTCTACAGGTGGTTAGTCAGGAGAAAGGCTGATGATGCACTGTGTCCCTTGATTATGCAAAGATCCCCAGGCAATAAGAAGTAGATATGTATGCTAATCTTTTATCACAAAGAGAACTGAAAGATTTAACTACCTCTTCTTTTTAAGCATAGGGCCTCAAGTAAAATGCCAGTCATGCTTATTAGATCAGATCAAATGTAACAATAAAAAACTGAAATGTATAGTGTAGTCTGTGCATTTGAATGTCGATCCAGTCAAAAATAGATTTAGGTGCTAAAATGTAGATTGTTCTAAATATGAAATGTTAGGAAAGGCATTGACTGAAGGAGCAAAGATGAAGGGAGCTGGTTTGCATAGAATGGAGGCCAGTGGAAATAGTAAAGATCAAGAAATAGGATAGAAGAAGTTGTGACTCAGGAGGTATCTGAATTTCCAGTGCTTGTGGAGATAGCAAATGCCTGAGAAGGTCTATGTGTCTTATAAAAGCAGTTTTGTGAGGATGAGGATTCTGACACCCTCATTTTCAGGGATGGCTCCTTCCTTAATGAGTCAGATATGAACCCTCCTTGATGCCTGCTGGAGTGCAGAAGCCAAGTAGGGTCTCCCACAAGTGAATGATGAGACTTGGATAAGCTTTGTATTTTAGTAAAATTTTTATGTCACTATTCACAGGGGTCTCAGAATTTTTTTGACTTCTACTTTTGATATCTGTGGTTCTTGTGAAATGGATCCTGGGAAAAAAAAGTGCAGAGGGTGATCAAGTACCTTAAATACCACTCCTGTTCTTTGTTTTGCTGTCTTCTATCCAGTTCCTCTGGACAAAAGATTTATTTTTTTTAAAATAAAATGCTTTCATTTTAAAAATGAAATGTTTAAAATCATTACACATAAGCTTTGATATCCCTACTATTTGTTCCTCATTCTTATTGCTGCTCACACAAAACCCCCAAACTCAACTAGGCTAGCCTCCCCAACTTTGTTCTTTCATGAGGCAGCCACACCAGGAATGAGAGCAGTTGGATCTGGTACTTTGACAGGATGTGGGAGTAGCTGTTTCAGGACACTAGTGTCCCAGCTTTTCACTGAGGAACAGATGCTTGTTTGGCTAACCCATAACTTCTCTACTAAAGAACATTTGGAAAGGAGCTTTGCATGAGGAGCTTTGCATGGAGTAACTTGCCCGCTTGGCAATTTTGTTTCTTTCTTAGCCAAGAAGAAGCAAGGGGCTCATCAGACTAAATTTGAACCTTCAGCTTCACTTGAAAAATTATGGTGGTTGGTATAAGAATCAGCAAAGTCTTTGAAGTTCTCTGGCATGCAAGGCAAATTATAATTTGGTTCTTCACTGAAATGTGAGTTTCCTTTTGACTTGTTTGGCATCCTGGGCACAGAGTTCCCAGACTTCCATAGCATCATGGGTATTTCTGCATTACAATTATACATTATATTTCAATTTTCTCTCACTAGGTATGGTTCATCCTTTATTTGAATAATTAGGCAAAGGAAATAGAAAATCTAGTCTTGAGTCAAATGAATTCAAGTTACACAAAAATCGATTGAGAAAGAAGCATTTCATTACCCTCATATTATATCCAGTAGAGCACCAACAATGGAGATTCTTGTAATCAGATATAATACAAGTTCAATAAAAACCTGAATCTTCTTTAATACCACTTAATAGAAATGGAAATTCAATTAATTAGTCAACATATATATATATATAGAGTGACTCTGAGTTTAAAGATTTTAAACTATGCTGTTAAACTCTGTAATGACGTCAATAGTGCTTCCAGGAACCTGGAAGCGGGTTCAGGAACATAAAGAAACGAGGACTTCTTGGACTTTACAAAATAGATTTCATGGGAGCCATGACAATCATGTCAACTTGCAGATAATAGTGTCCTTAGAGTGTAACTGGATCACCCCAAATCACAGAAATGTCAGCCCCCACCTGCAGGAGCCAATAAGTACGAGGATCCCACCTTGTAAGCTGAACACCTCAGATAGACGAAGCTCAGGCCTAACCTGATAGCATCACAGACAGGGATGCTAGAGCCGAAGACTCTGACCTTCTGACCCCTCATAGCCACTGGCTTGGGACTGATGCGCAGCTTGCTGCTGCTGGTCAACAGAGGTGGCTTTGGAGATGCTAAGGACTTTCATCCCTCTGCTCTGTCAAGTAAGACTCTGTTCTTACCCTCTCTGTGTGTTGTGTGTTAACTTGCGTGGGTACCTGATTGGTTTATCTGAGAAGGTTCCGCTCAATAACCTCAGCACCGTGGAAAGACGCAAATGTGTTCCAAGGATACTTTGGTAGCCACTTTTCTTGCTGGCAACAGGATGGCATTCTTTTTGTACCAGATTTGGGTGTGGTTACAGTGAATCATTTTTTAGTGAAAGTCAGCTAATCATCTCCTCTACTCTACCTCTACCTCTGCCCTTGATCATTAACCTCACATACTGAGACATTGACTTCCTATTACATCATGGAAAATAGAATAGTGAGATGCTCATGAACTTTTAAGTTGAAAAATTCATTACAATTTTGAAATTCATGGAATGCCACATAATAGTGTGTAATCAACATCCAAGTAAGTGCTTAGTGTTCTTTACTTCTGTGAGATTAAGAAAACCTGTAAATTAAATAAGAGCATGTGTGTGCTAAAAACTGCCTTCACCTGTTATGCCCTTACTAGGCCCCAGGTGAGTTGGCCTGGGGTAACTTATCTTGTGTGAATTTTCTTCCAGGGCATAATCCATTATACCAAGGTTAAGCAACACTTTTACAGAAAGGGCTAGATATTTTAGATTTTGTGGATGTATTAGTTTCCTAGGCTGAATTAAAACACCACGAAACTAAAGAAAGTTATTTCTGTTGGTGGTTTAAAACAACAGAAATTCACTCTCTTACAGTTTTGGAGTCTGTGAGGGAAACACTGTGCCATGCCCCTTTTCAAGCTTCTGGTAGTTGCTGGCACTTCTTGGTGTTCCTGGGCTGAGAGATGCCTCACTTCAACCTCAGCTTCTATCTCCACATGGGTTCCTTCCCTCCGTGTATCTGTGTCTTTTCTTCTTACAAAGACACCAGCCATTAAATTTAGGGCCTACATAATTCAGTATGATCCCATTTTAATTTAATTTCATCTACGAAGATTCTGTTTCTGAATAAGGTCACATTCTGAGGTTGTGTGTGCACATGAATTTTTGGGAGATTCTACTCAACCCACTAAGGAGGGCCCTATGGTCACTTTTGCAATTAAGCTCTGTTGTAGCACAAAAGCAGCCAGAGATGATACATAAATGAATGAGTGGGATATGTTCCAATAAAATTTTATTTATGGACACTAAAATTTGAATTATATATAATTTCCACATGTTATGAAACATTGCTCTTTTGATTCTTATCCAACAATTTAAAAGACTGCTCTTAGTTTGTAGGCCATACAAAAACTGGCAGGGGTTAGGGGACAGCCAGATTTGACCCACGGGCCATCATCTGGCAATATCTGATATATAGTGTGCATGGGTAGAGAGAGATAACTCTTAGAGAAGTTTTTCTTCCTTCTGCTCATAAACGAGAGAGCTCAATTCTGAGAAAACCTGTTTGTGATTTACATCAAGCAATTTTTGTTAGATAGCTTCGTGTTTCAGCAGAGAAGAAGCCAAACTGATCGGTAATGATGCCTGTTTGGCAGCATCATTCCCAGTGTGCTTGCCAATTTTTTGGTGAGGATTTTGCTGTCAAGATTAAGAGGTGTTGCAGGCTTAAATGAAGAACATGACCTGGAGTCCTTATGCTAAAGGATTAGAACATTTCCCTTATGGGCTCATAGTATTCTCTGTGCCAAGTGTTTGAGTATACTTTTGAGGTGATTTTAAATTAAAGGCATTTTGTGACTCAATATTACGTGGCATTCTGGTGAGATGTTGTCAATCCCTAGATACTCATTCAAGGCCAGATATTAGATAATACTCCGTACATCTCAACAAACTTTATCTTCTGATGCTGAGAGTTGCTAAGTCATCTAAAGGCAAAACAAAATCTAAACTTTCTGGCTTATGCATATTGTTTCTAATAAGATTTATGTAATATACATTTTTGAAATTATTGTTAAACATTGTGATTACATATTTGCTTTTTCTAATTACAAAATCAATGCATGATCTTTGTAGAAAATTAAAACAATGCCAAAATGAGTAAGATAGAGTGAAAGTTTCCTATAATCACAATTCCAAGATAATTTCTGGGATGTTGTTATTTATTTTTCCAAAAATTTCTATTCCATGTAATTGTGAAAGCAAGTGAAAAAGTACACTGTACATATATTTCAAATCTTTTAATGAGATTTTTTGGGACAAAGTTCATGAACATAAAGAGCAAAGTATGATTAGGTATACATAACCATGCATTAATCTCAAAGTATGCTGGTAACAGGATATGAAAAAGTCATATTTCCCAATCTTAAGGTATAAATCTTTGTTTCGTTTTTGTTTCCAATAAGCAGAGAACGATTCAATTTAATTAATAACTTACATATGTATATAGTAAAATCCTGTTATTCAGAAACGTACTATGTCTTGGATTTAGCAAAATATATTTTCTACTACAGAAAAACTCTAAATAAATATCTAACTTCTTTAGTGGCATAAAAATTTAATGAGATTTTACCATCCATAACACATATTGGTAGGGGCTTTACCTGGTTGGGAATTGAGAAAATCCTGTGAGCTTCAGTGTGATTTAGGAAAGAGTTGATTGCTAGGATCTCAAGTGGATTTCAGTAATGACTAGTGTGGTTTACGCACTTAGCAGCCCAGAACAGAATAGCTGAATTATTACCACACTTAGATGACACAGAAGTGGATAGATAATCCTCCACTTGTACACAAAAGTGGATAATCTTAACACTTATGATATGCCTACAAAATGCCAGCATACTCTATTACTAGTGTCTTAGGGGTAATATGGGCTTTGGAATTAGACAGATTTGGGCATGAATCTAATGTTATTCACATTATTTGTGGGATCTTAAGTTACTCAACCTGAATTTTATTTTCCTCATCTACAAAATGGGAATAAATTGTACACACTTTGTAGGAGTGCTATAAAGATTAGTGTTAATTGCATGTAAAACACTGAGCTAGTGTTTCATATTTAGAGGAAGCTCAAAAACTGTTATTTCTTTTTTATTGCTATTATTTGAAAGATCTTTAAATGAACCAGTCCAACTCTCTTGTTTAACAGAAGAAATTGGATTCAGAAGGCTTATTGCTCTTGTTACTTAGGTAGTTGGTAGCAAATCAGGAAGGATAATTTTTACACTCTGATCCTTAGTCCAGGCTTCTATCATTTATTTGTTTGTTTGTTTGTTTGTTTGTTTATTCACTTATTTTTTGTTCACCATTTATCATGCATGTACCCATTAAGTTCCAGGTATTATGATGAACCTTGAGAATATAAAGAAGTATAAAATATAGACTGTCCTGAGAAGCTAACAGTCTAGTGAAAACAAATGCATAAACATATAAATTATCATTCAGTTTCTTGAATGCTATAATGAAATTATTTTATACATACTTATAAAAAAATGGTGGAGGTAACTTAGCCTTGGGGAACCGTTAAGGCTTCATAGAGGCATCTTATTTGAGTCTAGCCTTGAAGTATGTATTGAAGATTTAAAGGCAGTTAAGTATGTGTCTGTGTGCATGAGTGTGCAAAACTTAAGGAGGTGTTAAAGAGGATGGCATATTCATGGCAGCTTGAATAGTTTAGCGTGGTTTGGGTGGTGGGAAGAGGTAAGACTGGAGAATGCCACACAAAAGTGTCGGTAATCTAGTATTTCTTTTTCTACTGAAATGCTGCCATGTGTTGTGTGGTATAGCCAGATTACTAATGAGTGGTAAATGTACATAAGGAGATAAATGAGCTTTTGTAAACTGATTTGGGAAATTGCCTGTCATTTGTAGCACTCTTTTGGTATAAAATATAGTCCAATCTCAAAATAACAGGGCCAAAATAAACATTCAGAATTCAAATTAAATAAAAAAATTCTGTATAATGGTTGAATTACACATAGTAGGCACTCAATAAATACTGGTTAAATATTTTTACACAGTGGTCCAGTTAGTCTAGAGTTATTTTTGATATGAAACTTTAGGAGAACGTAATGATCTATCCAATTCCATAGAGTACAATAAACCTTTATTGACCTATATTACAATTGTATATCTCTGGTTATTAATTCACCATTACAATCTGATTAATGTTATTTGGCTCATTTTCTTGGGACTTAATTCAGATAAGTTTGATTTTGAAGGTTGCTAATTGGACAAGGGAAATAGTCTGTAGTGTCATAACAATGTGTCCTTATTTAATTACATCATATTTTCATGGCTAGTTGAAATTATGTCTATAGTACTCAGTATTTTACTACTTTATGTATGTCTTATCTGAATAAATATTACCTGTTTTTGATTTCTTTGAGGTGACTTATAGAATTTTTTTTATACACGTAATTTAAAAAATCCTACCCTATGTCTCCTTTTAGTGAAATTTAAATTATCTCATCTTTGGAAAACAATATCTGTTTTCAGTCTATTACTCTAGGCCTGATACGCTAACATAACCATATTTACACATTTCTTCATATTTTGTTGATTCGGTGATTTGTCATTTTTCTTCTCCATTTTTCAAAATGGAGTTATCACAGAGGCATGTTTATTGCATTAAATTTACTTGGAAGAGGTTATAACTTTGTAACATATTTCTGAATATGATCTGATTATAGGAACTAGGTTTTGTTTTGTTGAAAAAGATTTCTTATTTACATTCCCTAATGGATGTCAGTCAGGACCATTTACAATACAGAAATAAGAAAACCTACATAGGCTAAAGGGGGCTGCTCAGAACTTTGCTATGCTAGAGACAGGGATAGGCGAGTAGTGGGCAAGGAGAGTAAAGTATCAGTTTGAGGGTTTAGATGAAGAGAAATGGTAGGTAAGAGACCTTTCATAAAATTTCTGCAATTGGCTTTTAAAAACTTAACCAAACTACTGTTTGCTTCCTGGGTCGTCTTTAGAGTCTCTTGGTCTTACAGAATTTGCTTTATTCCTTGGTCCCATTAGTTAAGTAACTTTTTCTGATAAAGTGATAACTGCACACAAATAGAGCGTTTTGAAGTCTTAGAGGTCTTCTGAGCTTAGGAGTAGCTATTCTCTTTCTAAACAAGTCACTGAAGAGATGCTTCTGGAAATTTCTGTAGCTATGGCAACCACTTTAGGCCACTTTAGGTATCAGTTAGCTTTTGCTATATAACAAGCCACTACAAAACTTACTGTCAAGAAAATGACATTTATTTTTTCTCATGTTTCTGTGGGCTGGCTTGGTGGGGGTTGGTCGGTTGAGGATGGCCTCACTAACTTCCACGTCTGGGACCTCATCTGAGTGGGTGGGATGATTGAGGTGACTGGAGCTTTTCTTTACGTGGCATCATCCGGCAGGCAAGTCTGGGCTTATTCACAAGGTCTCAGCGACAATGTTCAAGCCTTTTTCAAGTCTCTGCTTGTGTCATATTTTCTAACATCCTATTGGCCAAACCAAATCATATAACAAAGCCCAAATTCAAGTGTGAAAATGTAGATTGTACCTCTTGATGGAAGAAGCAGCAAAGGGCCTTGCTTACAGGGCTTAGAGAAATTTGTGGTTATTTTGAAACTGATCCCAGCCAGTCACTGTAGAAATTTTTATATGTGTTCAGTAAGAGGTTATAGCAGTGAGCACAGCTGTCTATGGTTTCAAAAATACCACACGTATATAAAATACTTATTGCAAGCTAAGTCTATAAAACTTTTTTAAAAACCTATCAATTTAGAATGTTGAATTTAAGAAGGGAAATAAGAAAGTCCACTAGCATTACTTCACATTTTACAAAGCATGTTCACATATATTGCTTTTTAAAATTTCTTCTAAGCTTCTTTGTGAGATAAGAATTAGATCATTATCTGCATTTCATAGATGTGTAAACTGATGCACATGTATGTTAAGAATCTTATTCACTATTACTTACCTAGTAAAAGAAGTAGGTTTTGAATCTAGTCCTTTTCACGGTGAAGTTAGTACCCATGCCTGCATGCTGTAACCAGGAGTCTCTGGGGGTGGGGGTGGTCTCATTAGTCATTTAATGCAGCAAGGGACAAATAAAGGTAATAGAGATCCCTGTAATTTATTTTAGCCATACCACTTACATATCATGCTCTCATTCAATGAAAAGTCTGAACATACGTATTTTTTAAAGAAAAATGTCTACATAAATGGTTAATCTCATTAAGAACTTGATGAATTCTCTTTTTCTGTCTGTCTTTCCTTTCTGGAGTTTGTTAATACCTATATTCAATTACACTTACATGTTTACTGAATTTCACAAGAATTGCTGAATTTTACAAATTTTTCTGTACTCTAAATGTTAGCAATTTCTGTATCCATTTTACTGCAAGAAACTGGTTTATTTTGTATACCCACATATATATAGACACACACAAATATACTGAAATTATATATATGTATGTATGTGTATGTGTCTATACATATATATATCTTTATATTTTTTAATTTTACACTGTACAGAACTTATAGACTTTCCATGAGCCCAATATAAAGCACCAGAGAGAAATAGATTCCCAAAAATACCTTTACTGAGAGATTAACATTTCTTAAGGCAGTATTTTCATCCAATAATTGGAGAATACTTGTCCTTTCTCATGCACATTTCATTGAGATCATCTCACATGTGAGCTAGAGACCCTGGGCATGGGAATGGTGTGTAGCCAGTATCTAATGCATTCCTCGGCACAGTAGTTCAACTTGGAGAAAAGATCCAGAGAAGCTCTGACTGGTGAATCGTCTTGAATCATCCGGGACATTACTTGACTTTAACTTACCTTACATACTTGGTGGGAGGTTCAAATGAGGTGATCAAGGGAAAAATAATTGATAAACCTTGAAGCAATAGAAACATGAGCTACTAATATAAACGTGCTTTAATAAAGTATCAATAAGAGGACCCAGCATAATGATTTTAAATTCTTAATTACCAGGTTTATAAAAATTTGTGTATTTTTGAAATCACTCTCTGTACCTCTCCTATATAGTTAGGCTCAATATAGGAGAAATATCTGAGTCTGGGAGTAATCACAATTGCTCTTGACTGCACAAAGACAGGAAATTAGTCTAGTGGTGAAATTTTTATGGTTAACCTCTTATCCCCACCACTGGGCCTCACCCCAAAAGAGAAGGGAGAGGGCCTACAGAATCTCTTCAGGGGTCTATTCAAGAGGCAATTAACATTCCTACCTGACCATTCTCTTGTTGCTCCCTTCACACTGTGCAGTACATAGACCCCTCCTCACCGCTGGTCTGGATTCTTTTAGTGAGTCCTAATTATGTTCATGGCCTCGGCTTTCAGGCTGAGGTAACCTTTACGGCCAATTTATGGGCTATTTTCAAAGAAATTTCCTAGTGTTTTACTAAGATTTTATTTACTTTCATAAGACCTCATCAACGTATTCATTATAAAGAACCATATTGGTTTGCTTTTCTACTCTTTCCTTTATGCTGCCACCTCTACAGGAAATTACATTGCAGGCAGAGGCTTCACGCAGAGAAAAGATGTCTTCTTATTCAGTGGAAGCAATTTCTGTCTCATGTGTTACTTCGACTGTCATAATATTCTCAGGCATGAAGTTCACTCTCTTGATTAATATTCATAACCTCCTCTTTAGGTACCTGCAATGTCAGTGCTTATGAGGGTGGGAAGCTTAGGAGGGAGAGTTTGATACAGTTTGTTAATACATGAAGAAACTGGGGTTGTCAAAAGGTCCCACTGGCAAAAGAAGCCTTGGAACTAATTTTGGCTACTCCAACCAATCCTAATTGGAGATGGCAAGACCTGTTGGACCCATGGGGCAGAAAACCCCAGCCCCTTGCTGCTGATTTGCTCTATGGTTTTGGGCAATTCTCTGACATTTGATACTTTTATTTCCCCGACTGTAACATGGACTGATTGACTGCTGCATGGACTTATTACAAATAGGACAAATGGCAGTCTGCAGAGCTGCCTTCAAGACATTCTCCTGCTCTCAGAAAGGTTAAGACCAGAGTATTTTTCTCTCCCTGGAAGGAAGAACAGGATAGAACAACAGGCACTAGAAAGGCAGGTCTGTACCCATCTCTTTTTTGGCTCTCAGATTCTGCCCACTTATGGAATGACACAACAATATCACATACCTCTAGTAGATCATGATATAAGATCTGGGCAGACTTGAAGATTAAAGAAAAAAAAAAGTCCAGAATGTCTATTTGGATTGAGAACTGCTCATAGGTCATTTTCATAAATTCTTCTAATCTTTTAGTGGATGATTTTTGATAAATCAATCACCTGTAGTTTGGGTTCATTTTCATGATTCACTAATTTCTTCATCTACTCGTTATTTATCCAATCAACACATATTCTTGGAGAATCTAGTATGTTTAAGACACCATAGAATGCTATCCAAATTTTAGGGTTCAGGTTAAATGCTGTCTTTGCCGTGAATTTTTTTTTTTTTCTGATACCCTCAGTTGCTGGTAATCTTTTTTTGCTTTGGATTCCTACTTTCTAACTTATAGTATTTATCAAATGATGATACATATTAATGCTATTTGCATATGTTTATTTCTTATACTATAATTCTTATCATTGAATCCTAAACTACCTAGCACATCCCCTTGTACTTTACAGATACTCAATAAATATACAATAGAAGACATATAGAAAAATAACAATAGTATGAGACAGTACATGATGTTATATGAATAAATGGGTGGTACCATACAACAGATGCTCAGGGAAGTAAGAGAAGCTAACTGATATGCAGGGAAAGCCACTTGGAAGTATTCAGGGTGGTAATGGGTAGAGATGAGGTGAAGGCATTCCAGATAGAGGAAGAACATTAGCAACTGGCACCTATGAAAAAGAATACATCTTTGGGGGACTCAAGGGAGATGATAGACAATAAATAGACACTGGAGAATGGGACGTTGCAAATACCAAGCTAAGGCAATCAGACTCTTCTGAAAGCAAATTTTTTGAGCAAGTGACGAGATCAAAGAGATATTTTAGGAAGATTCTCAGGTAATAATATTCAAGGTTATAAGATAGCCTAGAGGCAGGGGGAACTAGAAGAATTAGTTACTAGTGCAAAAGTATGTGAACATCTTAGCGTAAAGGCATGAGGCAGTGAGACTAGAGCAGAAGAGTAGAATCCAAAGATTATAAAGGAAGAATCAATAGGACAATGTGATCGCGTTTGAAAATAAGGAAAAGGTTGGAATAAAAACTGACTCCAAGGTCTTGTGTTTGGATAGCTTTGAAAATGTTGATACCATTTATAAAAATAGGAAAATCGATTTTGGAGGGAAAACAAGGCATTCAGCTTTAGATATTTCGCCTTGAGGAACACACTGGAATATATGGGTGAGGGACAGGCAGGGGTTAAGCAGCTTGTTAAAAGTTCAGAACTGAAACTTTGGAGGGAGGTCAGAGGTTAGGAAGTAAACACAGGTAAATAAAGCTGTCTAGCTACTGGCCTTTGTTATAAACTCCTTGATGGCAGGACCAAGTCCTATTTGTTTTTGCTATATCTTTTTACCTGTGAAGTGCCTGGTACATACTAGGCATTTTGTGAATCTTTTTTTTTTTTTTTGAAAAATACCTAAAATAATATGCAACTTTAAGCTATCTGTGCCTGTGATTGAGGTATAAAGGAAGCAGTTAAATGTGAAATTCACAGACCAAAAATATTTAGGCAACAATTTCAGTCTTCTTTCTCCTGGGAAGTATTTAGTAGTACAAATTACTAAATTAAAATTTATATTTCATTTTTATCTCTCCATGATGAATTGAAAGGCTTTAGCCTGTTACAGACAGGATGCCTTGGTTAATTGGTATTTTGTACTTGCTGACTTCTCAAGTCTCTTAAAATTCTAAGAAATCTGTTTGTCAGGTAGGAAAAAAAACTTACATAAAGCTACTAATCTTTGAAATATTAAAACTGTACATTACACCAAACATTTCTATTTTTTCCCCCATATTTCTCTGTAAATTAACCATACACTGAGAAATAATGGCTATGCCTTGAGAAAGGGTGCTTTGGGGTTCAACTTCAGTACCTTCTTAATTTGCTTTTCCCCTCCCAGCCTGGGAGTGCTCAAGTAAATGCATCTTTACAAGTGTGGAGGGAAGTCTGCTCTCCCCAGCCCTGGCAGTTCTGCTGGACTGATGCCTGGTTGCTCCTGGAGAATTGTGCGGCCGCCAGTGCAGCTGCGCTCCTAGTTACACAGTGACCAAGAAAAGTCCCTTTCTATGCACTGAGTTTTTAGTCTGTAGACACTGAGGCACCAGGATGTTGTAGGGATTTGGGAGGCACTCTGCCCTCTAAATATGACCTCCCCAAAGTTGCCCCCTCCTCCTCCTGGCTCCAGTTTAGCCCACAGTTTACATTGTAACACAGCAGAGACACTGCACAGTTAAGTCGTTTCTGTCTTCGAGAGAGGCATTCACCCCTGCTGAGGTGCAGAGAAAGAGAGGAGGGTGGCAAGATATAAAAGAACGTCCTCTGGTTTCCCTTCAGTGGCTGGAAGAGGTGTGGCACAGTGGCAGTGTCTGGATTAGGAGACAGTAGGAGACATGCTCCTTCTTAGTTGTGTGATGCTTTTAGGTTTCGCTACTACTCTGGGCCTCCATTTCCTCTTTGCAAAATGAAGGGCTTTAGCTAGATGTAATTAGATAACCTCTGAAGTCTCCTTCCTCTCCTAAGATTCTGTTTTTTTTAAAAAAAATTTCATGGGATGAAAGAGAATAAACACTCTAAATCAGTCTTGTCATAATCCCACTGGAGTACTGTACTATGTCTAGCTCACAGATAAACACTTATCTATGATTTCAAAAGTACTTGGGGAAGAGTAAAGAAAAAGTAAAGTTCGGAGGATAAAATTGATCCTGACATTTCTATTAAATTCAGGAAACCACAATCTTGAACTAGAGTTCATGAATTAGTCAGATCCTGAGTTTTGAGGAGGTAACTTCTAGGTTGAGCTTCTGGTTTATGCTGACCTTGAACAAGTAAGGGCTCCCAACCTGAAAAACTGTGATACAGTATAAAGGCAAACTGGCTTCTGATTAAACTGTTCCATATAGCTCTGCTTCTGGTTATTAGAAGTTGTGCTATCAGTTACCACTGTGACTGAGAAGTGGAGTCCATGTCGATACTTGGCAAGAGTTGACATCTATACGGTCATGAATGTTCTTTGTGCTGAAATCTCATTATATCCTCAAGCAGTTTAATTCTGTGGTGGAACCAACTTGAATAATTAAATAAAGCAAAAATCTGACAACACTGTACTTGTGGTACAACACAGCTGTGATTCCATGAGCTCAGTGGGGAGAAGGAGTTGGGGGCATCTGTCATAGGGAAAGCATGCTTTGTAACAAATAACAATTTAGCAGACCTCCGATGTCCTACAGAACGGAGGCTATAAAGAGTGTGGTTTGTCAAGAGTTAATGCGTCATGGTGTCTCTTTGGGGGTCATTAAAGGGTTTGGTTGATCACGTCTGCTTGATTACAGGCAGACATGAAATGAAATGAAACTGTGCCACGGGTGAGGTGCTACACATTATGAAATGAAACTCTGTGCCACGGGTGAGGTGCTACACATTACTCTCCCTCTACAAACACTTTTACTAACTGTTTTAGAGATGATCAGTAAGTAAATGGCTGGGGGAGAAAAGAACTCTCTTGAGAACAACTAAAAATTTGATACCCTTTTTGCGTGTTTATGGTAATCCTAAAGATTGAAAAAGACTACAGACTCTTTGTCTATCAGATATAACAGAAGTTTGTATATTTGAAAGGATTTCTTTCCTGCTATCTTTTCTTATTGGGTAAGGCTTTAACAAAAACTGAAAGATTTTGAAGTAACTCATTTTCTGATGCTCAACTCCGAGATCTCCATTGCGAAAGGATTCTCTTTTATTTTATCCTGAATGCGATGGCTCTTTGTGTTCCCTGGTAGCACAAGAGATGCTTTTCAATGGCTGTTTCCTCCCCCATCACATTCAGTCCTGCAGAAGCCATTTGTAGAGCAAGCATGATCTGCCCAGCAAGTGAGAACCAGAGCATGTTAAGCACTGGAATAATTCTACTGCACTATATTTCTGCAGAGCAGAAATGATCTTGGGTCTTAATGTTAAATAACTTTGAACTATGGGGCTTGGTTACATAAATAGAACAGCATGTGATTCTAAAAAGCAGTAATATTAACATGTGATTTACATGCTTTAACTTCAGAAATCTCCAAGAAAATTTGTTACTGTCATGCTTTTGTTTTGTGGTTAACGTCACTGCAATAACTGTTTTCTCAAAAAATCGATTTACCTCAGCATTAAATTTTTCTTATTTTTTACATGGGTAATGCAGTTTAAGATGGCAATAAACTTCTGAAACTATGTTTCATAGTCTACGGAAGATGTGTGAGAACAAATATTAAATATTGATTTTTAAAAACTTTAAAATCTTCTTATGATCTGGGCCATCTTGGCGTTGATTTTTTCTCTTTCAGTTTCCATTTATTTTTCCCTTCTCAACTCCTGACTCCTCTCTTGGAGATGAGTTCCCACTGTGAATCCACACCTCTTTTCATTGTACAGTTTTTGACTCTGCAATGTCTTCATCTTGGTTTGATGATCACGGCACCATTCAGCTATCTGTCTGTCTCTGCAGTTCCTCCTGTCAGACTCTGGTTCTCTGCTGTACAATAGCTGCCTGATGGGTCAGTCTACACAGTCCAAGTCATATTCTACAGAAAGTTCTTCTCTTCGCTCAGCTCCTACCATTGGCAACCCTCCTTAGAATGCTGCCCTGTGTCTGCACTTGGACAGTTCCAGGGCCCTGACATTTCTGTGCCCCTGATGAGTCACCCTGCTATTTTAGTTATCGCAAGCCTGTATATTTTCACTTGGTCTCCCTATCTGAAGTTTCTTAACCTTTATTACTACAAAATATTTTAGAACAAAAATTTTCTTACCTCCTGGTGTGTTTGCAACCCACTTTGCTTCAGCATCTTCCATCATATTTTTTTCCATTTTTAACTTTACCTTTAATTTATTCATAGGTGATTTTTAGGGCAAAGCTCCCAGACTTCCATTAATTTTCTTCATTGTATGCTACTTGTACTATGCTACTTGTACTTTTTCTATAAAGCCGTGCCCATCGTTGGTCATATTCCTCCCACAGGCTTATTTCCACATGCACTTAACATCTTTTCCTCTCTTCTGGAATGTACTCCCTCCTCTTCTCCTGTTTGGGGTAGTGGTATAGAGCATGGGTGCTGGGGCCAAATTGCCTGTGTTCAGATTGCCTGGGTTCAAAAGCTCTGCCATTGCCTAACTGATTCATGTTGTAAAAAACACGTCAACTCTACAAGCCTCTCTTTCTTCTTCTATAACCTGGGGATAATAACAATAGACCTTATGTAATAAGACTGTTGTGAGAATTGAATGAATCAATACACATAAAGTGTTTAGAATGGATCTTAACAGCGAGCACTACTTAAGTGTGAGCTCTTATCATTCATGTGTTTCAGTGTTTCACTGGCCTGTACGGTCCAAGGCCATATATCTCTTCTCAATCCTTTTTCATTTCGTTCCGCTGAGGATCTAACACAAGATTCTGCACCTAAATGTTGCCTAACAAATAATGGTTGAAATGATATGGACAGTGTTGGGAGAGAGCAGAATTCCATGGATCTGGGACTTAACTGTTAGGCACGGTCATTTGTCATATGTCTTATGCTGTCACCCTGGCCCTTAAAGAGGGCTTGGTATGTAGTAAATGCTCCAAAAATATTTGTTGAATAAATTAATGAGTGAAGTAAATTGTCAAAGTTCTCCAATTTTAACTTAGGATCCTCTTGGGTAACAATAAAACAATGTAACTTATTTTTCAATTAAAAATAACTTTATTATTAGCAAAACTATATATTCATAGCCAAAAAATGTTTATGCATATAATATGTAGACTATTTGGTAATATATATATTGTAATATATATACACATATAATTTATATATATGTTTTTTAAAATAAAAAAGAGAAAATATATATAATTTCATAGCCAAAAATTTGGTGTGTGTGTGTGTATATATTTTTTCAGGTCTTTTACTGCTCATGTATGTGTAGATTTTTTAAAAAAATATGTAGATTAAAAAAATAAAAAATTGGATCATACTGTACCTAATATTTTATAAAGTCTATCATTTTGTTTATTTAAGACTGTAGTACGAACTAGATGTCTACTCTATAATGAACACCAAAAATGGGTTTAAAAGATCATCAAGTTTTTTTTTTTCTTTTACATCTATTCTTTTAATCCCACTTTCTTACTCTTATGATGTGTACTTTGAAACATCACAATTTTAAATGCTATTTCCAAGAGGGGTAGGTCTAACAAACATATTACAACATATTCACATTCCAGATAATATGCATAATAACTTTGCTTTACTCTGCTACTTTGATTTTCCTTTTAGGTTGATCTTATTATATTTTATTTACATGAATTTGTAGCTAAAATTTTCCATTGATTTTAGAACAAATGCTGAAGTTAAGGATTGAATAATAGAGCATAAACATGATGCACACCTAGGTAGGTGTTTTCAAGGAGATCAAATCATCTTTTTCTATTTAGCAACACTATAGTTAAACTGTATTGGGGGAACCTTCTCATTAGCTCTCTCTCTTTTACTAGGTGTCAAGAGTAAGTAAGGACACTGCTGCTTCTTCCAAATTTTATTTTTGTTTACAAAGGATTCTCACTTTTAAAGGTCAAAGTATAATGTCAAAATAGCTGGGCAAAAGGACACAATAATTGACAGAAAAATGACAATGGTTTAACCAAAAAGCCACCCATTTACATCGTAAATGGAATACAAGTAATAAAAAATGTGCTGAATTAAAATAATTGTTTGGGACCCACTAATTAAATCCTCAGATGGTGACTCCTTCACGGAGCACACACCCTGCTGGGCATTGTGTATATGTGGAGAACACCATGTCTGAGCTGTGAACCAGGAAGTCTCAGGTTGTCAGTAAGGTATCCTTGCTTTCACAAATATTTACGAACCACCACCTTCTTCTCCACATTGCCATAGAAATGAAAAAAACATGCTAAAAACAAATTTAAGAGAAACATGAACTTCAGTTTCAGGTTTATGAATTATTACAGGTAAAGAATTATAAAGGGTCTTGTTTTGTTTTAAAACAGCAAGATTGTTAACTCTCTTGATTCTCTGAAACAGCATACTAAGTAAATGTTTAACAAAAGTTCAAGGTAGAAGGAATGAATTTCAGGTAGAACTTATAAGTGATATTTATATAAATATCTAATTTATTTTACAAATTTAGCTGAGCTTTTCCTGAGGATAAGGGGATAGAAGGAGACAAAGGAGTAATAATTCTGATATATCTTATTAAAGGTTATTGGGGTCATTTAGTTATATTAGAGATAAATAATAATATTTAATGAAATGACAGAGATAACCAATGCTGTAGAAATGGACAATTTCTATGAGGTCCCAACACTAAATTATAACTTTAAATAATAAATAATATTAAATAATAAAAAAATCTCCTTGTAAGAGTTTTGACAATTGTTTGTGTCATGTTTTTTTAATTCAATGGTTAATATCATGCTCAAGTCAGAGATATTTCATTATCCCAAAGGTTCTGTGAGAGGAGTTTTCAGCTGAAGTGAATCTGTCATTATCAGTGTTCTAGCAATGTCTCTATCACCACTGGTAGATAAACACATTTTTGTGACGCTACATTTGATTTGCTTAGAGTTTGTCTTCTAAATGTGTAATGTTTAAAGAGAATCACAATCTAAAAGGACAGTGCAGCTTCGGCTGGATGGTTTCATTCCTCCCTCCCTTTAAACTTATCTTTGGCTCATGCAACAGCAACAGAATGGAGTGGTTTCTAAAAGATTTACTTTGGAAAGATACTAATTTTCTAGGAGGCTTTTTATATATCAGAAGGCCTTTGGGAATTAAGCCTTATCTATTTCTCCTTTTCATTCACCCTGTATCCATTTGGTAAAACTTGTAAAGTAAATTGTTTCATTGACCTTGAACATCTTGTTCAAGTCCTTTGAGGAAAGGAGAGGGTACAAATGATGTTTTTTTCAAGGTACTGTATTACAAAAGAAGAGTGCCTGTTAGTCCATGTACCAGATAATAATACCTCTCAATGAGGCTTCCAACTGGGGAATGAACAGATAACTAGAATATTAAAGCTAAATGGAAAGACTTTTAACGATAACACTAAAACTCTTTGATTTACTACAACTAGAAGAGATTTAAGAGATCATATTGTTCTTCTCTGAACCTAAAAAAAATATTTTCAAACAAATTTTTCTTCATAGAAATATGATGTAGAAGTTTGATACAAAAATTTGTGAAAAATAACAAATACTTTGGTTCACTTTATCCAACTTAAAATATAAAACATTACCCTAATCAATTTATTGTTTTATTTTATATGTTTTTCAACTTGACATAACTGTGGATCGTGATCATAATAAAAAGTGCCACAAGCAGTATTTAAGTTCTGATTTAATGAACATTAAATCAACATTAATGAGCTTTAAAATTTTGCTTCTCTGGTGATTGGAAATGATATCTTTGATTTTAATAAGCATTCCCATAATAACTGACAAGCTGAACATCTTTGAACATCTTTGTGTGTGTGTGTGTGTGTGTGTGTGTGTGTGTGTGTCTGTATGTATGTGTTTTGGTCCACTCTTGTGTTCTTTTCAATGATGCCTATTTTTATATTGAGTTGTTTATATTTTTCTTAAAAAAAAAGGAAAATTTTCATTATTTTAGATACTTATCTTTTGTCAAATATGCTTTGCAAATGTGTTTTCTCAATTATATTTTCACATCCTTTGCTTTTAATTTTTTTTTAAAATTATGGAGGTTTTACCTACAATCTGCAGTGAGTAAATTAAGTGTGCAGAATTATATATTTATACCCGTATAGTCATCACCTGGGTCAGGATATAAAACCTTTACAGTTGAATCCCCTATGTCTCTTCTCTAAGCTGATGTTCCTGATGCACCCCGGCCCAGAGTGTTGTACCCCTTTACCACTATGGATTAATTGGGCCTATTATGAACTTTTAATGAATGGAATGAAACAGTATTTACTATTTTGTATCTGACTTCTTTCACCCAACATTTTATCTGAGAGAAGTTGTGTGTAGAAATATTTTTTGTTCTATTTTATTGCTGTATAGTATTCCACTGAGTGAACATTGTACAATTTTCTATTCTATAGTTGATACTTATGTGGGTTCATGTGTTAGATTATCAAACATTCCTGACATAAACATTCTGTACTTGCCCTTTGTCTTCATTTACTTTGATTTATAACCAGGGGTGGAATTTCTGGGCATGGGTATATGCATTTTGGCTTTAATAGATATAGTCAGACAGTTTGTCAAAGTAGTTGGATCAGTAGATACTTGTAACAGCAGTGTGTGAGATTTCCAGTTGCTTTATTTCTTATCAACACTTGTCATGGTCATTCCTTGAATTTTAGCCACATTATGTTAGAATTGCTCTACATAAAATCACCTTTTCATAGTGATTTTACATGGTTACCTTAATAGACTCATCTTGTCTTTAATTTTCATTTTCTGATGACTAATGAGTTGAAAAACTTTCATAAGCTTAATAGACATTCATAAATTTCTTTTATAAAATGTTACTGTCCTTTACTTTCTTTTTATTATTATTATTGGTCTTTCTAATTTTGACTTGTATTTTTTTCTGTTATGGATTCAAGTCCATTGTGGACATATGTAATAAAACTATCTTTTTTTGATTTGTGACTTTTTCTTTCATTCTCCTCATATTGCCTTTTATAAGCAGAAGTTCTTAATTTTAATGAAGTCCAATTTATAAATTTTTTATGGTTAATCTTATTTAATGAAGTTTAATTTATATTTTTATAGTAATGGTTAGCATTACACAGAGATTTCATTTAAGAAATCTTTGCCAACTTTAAGGTTATATGCTTTCATTTAGAAGTTTAGCTGTTTCAGCTTTCATATTTCAGTCTGTAATGCATTTTGAATTGGTTTTAATGTAGTGAGAAGATGTCTAGGTTTATTTTTTTTAATATTGATATCTGACTGACCCAGGATGATTTATTAAAAAGATAATTCTTTTTCCTTTGAATCGTAGTGATATTTTTGTCATAAATTAGTTGATTGCATATTATTTGTGGGTCTCTTCTATGCTTTCCGTTCTGCTCTATTAATGTATGTGTATCTTCTCTAGGCATCTTTTGATAGATAGTATTTCTAAATGTAAATATAGACAAATATATCAAACTTTTTCTTTAGAGTTAGCACATTATGTCTTCACTAACTTAAGGTAATAAAGATATATTTCTATCATGTCTCCTAAAAGTTTAATAGCTTTGTCTTTCAAAATTTTAAGGGTTTTCAGAATTATTTAATCCACTTGCAACAGATTTTTGAGACTGGTTTAAAGCAGAGGTTCAATTATATTTTATTCCACATGTATTTCAATTGTCTCAGCATCATTTGTATAATAGTTCTTTTTTTTCTTTTTTGAGCTTCTATTACAGCTCTGTCATAGATTAAATTTCCATATACTCACAGGTTTGTTTCTAGGCTCTATGTTTTGTACTATTAGTCTATTTTTCTATTCTTATGTAAGGATCACACCACCCTAATTACCATAGCTTCTAAACTTCCAACATTGTAATTCTTCAGGAGTGTCTTAATTTTTGGCCACTTACTGTTCCATGTAAATTTTAGAATAAATTTATCAATTACACAAAAATTCTTGTTAGGATTTTGTTTGCGTTTATATTGGATCTATAAGCTAATTTAATAAGAATTGACACTTCTATAACAGCAAATTTTTCTGTAAATGTGTGTGGCATGCAGACTTTTAAAAAATTAAATTTATCGGGGTTACATTGGTTAATAAAATTATATAGGTTGTAAGTGTGTAATTCAATAATGCATCATCTTTACGTCACATTGTGTGTTCACCAGCCAAAGTCAAATCTCCTTCCATCACCATATATTTGATCCCCTTTACCTTAATCTACCTCCTCCTCTCCTCTCTTTCTCTCTGGTAACCAGTAAACTATTGTCTGTATCTACGGGTTTTTGTTTCCTTGTCTTGTTTGTTTGTTGCTTTCAGTTTTATATTCCACATGTGAGTGAAATCATATGATTCTCAACATTTTCCATCTAACTTATTTCACTTAACTTGATTATCTCAAGATCCATCCACATCGTTTGCTAATGGCAGTGTTTTGTCTTATGGCTGAGTAATATTCCATTGTGTATATGTACCACATCTTCTTTATCCAATCATCTATAAAAGGACACTTCAATTATTTCCATGTCTTGGCAACTATGAATAGTGTTTCAATGAACATCGGGGTCCGCAGATTTTTTAAAAGGATTTCTCTTACTGTCTTTTAATAGAATTTCATAATTTTCTCCATAGAGGAATTATAATTTATTTGTTAGGTTTTCATATAAAGAACTAATATTTTTATTATTCGAAATACTATATTCTTGACTATTAGTCTCATGAAATCTAATGTACAGATAGAAAAAACTGTAGAACATATATGTACAGTTTAACAAATTATAAAGTGAACACCCATGTTAACACTACTCAGGCTAAACAATAGAATATTTCCAGGCCCATAGCAAATATGCCAAGTTGCAACCTCCAAGCCTCCCCCTAGAAGTTACCACTATCTTGACTTTTAAAATAATCAGACCTTTATTTTTCTATTAGTTTTAACACCTAGGTATGCCATCATAAATAATGTAGTTTAGTTTTGCCTATTTCTGAACTTTATGTGATAAAATCTTATTTTATGC
>NW_011888882.1:2830287-2832340 GCF_000151845.1 Pteropus vampyrus
GAGTGAAATCATATGATTCTCAACATTTTCCATCTAACTTATTTCACTTAACTTGATTATCTCAAGATCCATCCACATCGTTTGCTAATGGCAGTGTTTTGTCTTATGGCTGAGTAATATTCCATTGTGTATATGTACCACATCTTCTTTATCCAATCATCTATAAAAGGACACTTCAATTATTTCCATGTCTTGGCAACTATGAATAGTGTTTCAATGAACATCGGGGTCCGCAGATTTTTAAAAAGGATTTCTCTTACTGTCTTTTAATAGAATTTCATAATTTTCTCCATAGAGGAATTATAATTTATTTGTTAGGTTTTCATATAAAGAACTAATATTTTTATTATTCGAAATACTATATTCTTGACTATTAGTCTCATGAAATCTAATGTACAGATAGAAAAAACTGTAGAACATATATGTACAGTTTAACAAATTATAAAGTGAACACCCATGTTAACACTACTCAGGCTAAACAATAGAATATTTCCAGGCCCATAGCAAATATGCCAAGTTGCAACCTCCAAGCCTCCCCCTAGAAGTTACCACTATCTTGACTTTTAAAATAATCAGATCTTTATTTTTCTATTAGTTTTAACACCTAGGTATGCCATCATAAATAATGTAGTTTAGTTTTGCCTATTTCTGAACTTTATGTGATAAAATCTTATTTTATGCATTCTTCTGTCACATTCTTTTTACTCAACTTTATGTTTGTGGGATTCATCCATGTCGTAATGGTATTTTTCTTTTTTAAATTAGACCTTCTAACATTTTGTTTCTGGAGCTTAGAAATTCAATTGATTTTTTTGCCTGTTCATTTTGTATATGTAACTTTACAAAACTGTCTTTCTATAGCTAATAATTTACCTGTAGATTCTTTTGAATTCTTTTTATTGATAGATAATTGTATCATTAGTAAATTATGAAAGTCTAGGTTTTTCATTCCAATCATTATGCCTTGTATATGCACTCAATGATTTTATTTATTTTTGCTTTGTTGTACTGGTTAGGACCTCCAGCACAATTATGAATAGATTTAAGAGTAGCTGTTATACTTATTTTTTTTCTGGTCTTAAAAGAATCAGTTTGCTTGTGATGTTTATTGTATATTTTTTATAGATATTTTTTACTAGATTAAGAAGGTTTTTCTTTTTCTCATTTTGATATGACCATTTTAAAAATTATAAATAGATTGAATTTACTCATTTTTTTCTGCATTTGTTGATATGATCGTACAGGTTATTTATTTATTTTTTAATCTGTTAATGTGGTAACATTAAAAATTTAAACATTAAATTATTTGTTTTCCTGTGGTGAACCCAACTTGATCTTTATTTTTTAATTTTTTATTCTTTTCCTTCCTTTTTTTTTTTCCAACTTGATCTTTTTATAATACTTTTTTAATACATTGTGAGGGTCCGATTTATAGAGAAGCTAAGAAAGTTTAAGCTTCAGGACCCCATTCTTGCACAAACCCTTTCTAACATCCATCAATCTACATGTATATTCCTATTCCCAAAGTATACCACTTTTATTTTATTCTAGTATTATAAGATTATAAAATGTCAAGCAGAGCAAAATTTATCTCATTATTCTTTTTTGAAAATTTTTTGGTTGTTTGATTGCATTTTAGTTATATTTTTAAATCAGCCAGCTCAATTTTTTTGTAAAGATCTCATGGACTTGTGACTAAGTTTATATTAAATTCATGGCTTAATCTGGAGACAACTGACATCTATAATCTTAGTCATGGTGGAATAAAAGGGACCAGATTAACCCCTTTCCATAAACAAGTAAAAACAGGACAAAATCTATGAAACAATGATTTTCAGGCTTTAAGACAACAGGCTTATGACCACTGAGAGAAGGAAAATAAATTAGGAGGGCCCCACAAATACCCCAGTTTGTTACCTAGAGAGAATTTCAGGCTGCACTGCAGTGAGGGAGAACTCAAATAGTCCAGTGGGCCCTTTGACTTCAGGGTACTGAGCTCAGAATTCATGGGTGCCAAGGCTGCTAGAATTCACAAGGTAAAGTAAAATAAACA
>NW_011888882.1:2835135-2859712 GCF_000151845.1 Pteropus vampyrus
CTTCCTTCCTTCTTTCCTTCCTTCCTTCTATCCTTCCTCATCTGTATTTTTAAAAATCTTTTCATTTGTTCTTCTGCTTTCTACATTTTTGTCCGAATACACTTATTTATTTTGATCTTGATAGAGCTTTTAAATAAATGTCTAAGAATCCTTGACCA
Organism: Pteropus vampyrus; assembly: GCF_000151845.1. Lineage (NCBI taxonomy): Eukaryota > Metazoa > Chordata > Mammalia > Chiroptera > Pteropodidae > Pteropus > Pteropus vampyrus. The sequence goes on from NW_011888882.1 coordinate 2,835,294, forward strand.
TTCATATTATGAGTGAAGCATTAAAAAGCTAATTGGAAGCTCTGGGACGTGGGTTTTACTATTATGATTTTTGCTTTAGATTTCTAGTAGATCCTCTACAATAAGTTTGTTTAAGAAAATTTCTTTCCATTACTAGCTTGCTACAATGAAATTTTTAAAAAAGAATGAATTTTATGTTTCAACAATGCTTCTTGGCATCTATCAAAATCATCACATACTCTTTAATCTTTAATCTTTAATGTAGTTTTTTCCTAATTGCAAGGTTTCTAACAACAGTATTTCAAAAGGGCTTTGTCATCCTTCCCCAAGGAGAAGCTAAAATTTTCTACTTTTTAAGAAAGGAGAAACATTGGAGTGGGAAGGAGACAAGGCTGTTTATGCTGCCGGTGTTTAAGACTGGCATCGTCTTCTCTTTGCTCTATGCCATGCACAAGTTAAGATTTGCCTTTCAAAATAAGGATTTGACCTAGAAAGACTATGACATTTTAAGGAGTCAACATTTTAAATTTGTTATAATTCTCACTTTTTTCATTTAACATAATTTTTGCTTCATAAACAGCCCATATGGTATTAAATCTCTTTATTTGGATGACATCTAAAGCATTGCATTTACCACATCTTAAGAGTGAGAAAGGTATTTACAAAAAATGTTTTTTTGATAAACCTCTCATCTGTGGGTTAGCTACTTTCCTTACCACAGCATAGTTTTCCTCTTACTCTTTATCGTCACATGGCAATCAAAAGACCAAGACTTTTTCCTCTTGCAGTATCTTGCTCTTTCACATACTTCTCCAAAGAAGAAGGAAGAGTTAGAGACCCATTCTAATTATTAATATAAGCTATGAAAATGTCTGAGATGCAGAAGTCTCAGAAATTATTGGTAGAGTAAAAAAAATGAGAGCAGCCTAAAGGTATAATGGAAGAGACTTAAATCCGGGAACCTAGCTAAGAGGTTTATGGCTCACTTCTTACTCACTGGCAAGTCCAAGCCTTTCTGGGCCCTAATTTCCTTATACATAAAATAAAGAGAATTGACTTCACTAGATAGTCTCTATGGTTTTTCTGGGATCTAACTTTTTTTGTACTCACAGCAATATCGATTCTAGAATATATTCAACAAATAGATATATGAACTTCATTATTTGATTGAAAATTCCATTAATATTATAATATTTCAGAATTGAATATTTTTCCTTTTTGTTATGAACAGTTTTGTTTTTAAATGTATGAAGTAGAAGACTTCTTGGGGAACCCTAAAATATTCCCATGGTAGGCAAACTAATGGTCCCTCAAGATGTCCATATCCTAATTCCAGAAACCTCTTAATGTGTTACCTCACATGGCAAAAGGACTTTACAGATGTGATTAAATTAAGGTTTGAAATGGAGAGGTTATCCTGGATTATCTTGGTAGGCAAATCTTATCACAAGAGTCCTTATATGTTAAAGAAGGAGGCAGAAGAGGTCAGAATAATGCAATCTGAGTACTGAACTTGCCATTGTTGGCTTTGAAAATGAAAGAAGGGTGCCATCATCTAAGGAATGCAGACAGACTCTAAAAGCTGTAAAAGTCAAGGAAACAGATTCTCCCCTAGAGCCTCCAGAAGGAATGTAGCCCTGCTGAGACCTTGATTTGAGCCTCATAAGACATATTTTCAATTTCTAACCTTCAGAACTGTAATACATTTGTTTTGTTTTAGGCCATTAAGTTTGTGACAATTTGTTATAGCAGCACTAGGAAATTAATACAATCTCTCACCTCTAGCCTTTATTATACTGAAAAAATCTACTTTAGTCTTTATTTTATTTCTATGCATGTTGGTCGTGTAGTAGCAAACACATCCATTTTGCCTAAATAACTAAGAATTATACCATATTGAGTTATTTGTTTACATTATAGCTAAAGAAATAATTAGAAAATTGATTAATTATGATTCTGTGTACCATTATATTCCTGTGTAATAATTTCCTGGGACTATGTTTTATAGTTAGCGTTCATAGAATGTTAGATCTGGACAGAACCATAAATATGATCTAATGAAGTCTAACACTCCTTTTTTACATGAGAAGAAATTGTGACCCATTGAAATTAAACCTGTGAATTTCCCATGATCATCCAGCTAGTTGCCTATAACACTAAGATTGAAATTGAGGACTTCTGGCTCCCAATGCAGTGTTTGTCTCACTATATCAAACTATTTCCAGTTGAAAGTGTTAGGACATGAAAATATCTACTAAATCTTGCCTCTTAGTGTGAAATATTAAGGAGTTTGAAATTGAAATATGCCTTCTGTAATTCAACTCATCCTCACGTGAGAAGTAATGAAACACAGAGGTTCTGACCTAGGACCCCAAAGCTAGATGACCTATATGCAAATCCTGTCTCTAGTACTTCCCAGCAATATGATCTGTGAAAAGTTACCTAACCTCTCCATGCTTCCATTTCCTTATCTGTAAGATGAAGATGCTATTATTACTGCAGTTTGTGAGGATATTTAAATACATTAATAACTGCAAAGCTCATAGAAAAGGGCCTAGATCATTTTTAGGACTAAATAATTATGAACAATTACTATTATTAGTAGTAGACTGTATAATAAAGATAGGTATTTTAGTTAAACAAAAAAACCAATTTTTATTAATATTAATGTTACTAATATTTGTTCCTGCTGTGGTTATTAGCCAACTCCTGTGGTGAAGGAAAGAACACTTAATCCTAAAACAGGGCCCAAATGTTCTAGTAAATTGCCCGTAGACTGAAATTCTTATTCTCTATTGTTATCAGACATTTTTTGGACAATTAGCACATGACTGTCATGAGTACTCCTGATACTTAAAGTCAAATTAATACCAAAGGACCGTACAATGACTGAGTCTATACTGTCATTTTTGCAAGTTGCCCCATTTCCAGAACAAAGTGGCTGATTTACTGTTTTGTTTCTTTCATAATGCTGAGCATGAGTATCTGATAGACTTGCTTAGACTGGCAAACTTTTGAGCAGAAGTGCTAGATTTGTATGCATCTTTGAGAATGGGGTAGTTCAAAGCTAAAGTGAACTGGGAAAGAAATAGGAAGTGAAAAATTAGAACAGAAAGACATAGGTAGTTAGAGGAAGAAAAAAGAGGAAGGAGGAAAAAAGGAGCCATGAAAGGACATGAAAGATAAATGAAGACAAATGGAGAAGAGTTTAAGAGGCAGTTCAGGAGAACAGGAGACAAAGCAGGCCAGAGGTGTTTTACATGAAGCATTTCTGATGTGTAAACCAGTGCTTCGCAAACTTTCACGTGCATCAGAATCAAATGGAAGACCTGTTAAAACAGTTTTCTGAGTCTCATCTGCAGAGATTCTGATCCAATAGGTCAGAGTAGAGCCTAATAATACAAATTCTAACAAACTCAGAGGTGATACTAATGCTTCTGGTCTTAGGAAACTTTGAGAAACATTGGGTTAAACCATATTCATACGAAATAAATACAGTAGTTCTTGGCTTCTTCTTTTTATTGAGCTGTATTTTATATACAGTAAATAGGGGTCGTAATAGTGTTGGTTTGCTAACATAAGCAGTTCCCTACTCGGTCATATAAAGATCTACCTGTTCTCATACATTGTCTCTATCACTGATACCAAGTGACTTTCTGAAATAAAGTCCCAGTGATCTGACATTATTTTCTATCAGAAAGATATAATAAACATTCGTAGATTTTTTTACTTTTTGAGGGAAAAACATGCATTTCTGTAACCTGGAACTGAATATCAAAGAATTAGAAAGCACCTACATTTCTTTAATTACACTTGAAATATTCTTGGTCTCATCTGAGCCATCTCTGATTTATAATTCCATTTGAAAGGAGGACATTTTGCTGTGTTATTTTGAATTCTCTCTCATTCTTTGACTTAGCAACTTATTGAATTTGTATAATGAGTAATCTGAGATGATGAGCAAGGAAGCTAATGAGAGAGATCATTCAGCAATGCTCCTTCGATGTGCATCTGAATCCCAATGATCAAGTTAAAAATGCAAATTCTGATTCAGTGGGTTGGTGTGGGGTTCAAAACTCTGTATTTGTAACAAGCTTTCAAGAGATATTGGTGCTGTCTGTCCATGGATCACATTTTCATTAGTAAAGCCCTGTATGCTGTGTGTAGATGGTTCTTGAACTTTAGTGATTATTGGTATCTATAGAGGGCTTGATATAAGACAGATTTCTGGCCTCCACCCCAGAGTGTCTCATTTAATAGGAGTAGGGATTGAGAATTTGCATTTCTAAGTTCTCCAATGATGCTGAGGAAAGTGCAAGGAACACGCTTTGACAACTAGTGATCTATTGACCAACTCTCTCATTTTGCTGATGCTAATTGACTTGCCAGCAATTTATAGGGCTGGTTGATAACACCTATCCTTCTGATCGTCTCTTCATTGACTAATTCAATGGACTCCTTCATTGACTAATTCAATGGATTCCTATCCTTCTGATGGTCTCTTCATTGACTAATTACATGGCTTCTCAGTGGCTTCTGACTGTTGTTACTCCTTTCTTGATACCCTCATCTTTCTTGGTTACCATAATAGAATTTTCTTTGTTTGCTTCCTACTTCTCGAACTCAAACTCTATTCTATCTCAGCCTCCTTTGTAAGATTTATTTTCATTTTTTTATTTTCCCATCCCTGTGCTTTAGCCTCACAATTATGCCTTAATTCAGCCTCTCATCATCTGCCACCTAGATCACATCAGTACTTTTCTGATAAATCTCTCTGGCTTGGTCTTGAGTATCCAAATCATCCTTCCTACTTTTACCAGAATAATCTTTCTAGAACACAAGAGTCATTATGTTTTGACCCTGCTAAAACTCTTCAGTGTCTTCTCAGTCATCATGGGTACATTCTGAACTCTTCAGCTAGCTAATGTGACTCTCTATAATCTGGCCTTTATCTACCCATTTCTACTTTGTAATCTTACCAGACACACTTAAAAACATCCAATTCCCATAGAGGCTACATGATTTCATGCCTCCATACTCTGTTCATGCTATTTTCTCTTCCAATAATTCCCTCCATTTCATTCTCAACTTGCTTAGCTAGCAAACACCTTCTCGACTTTCATCTTTCTGTCCTCTTTGAACCCTTTTGTGACCACCCCAGGAAACAATGACCACTTTCTTTTTATGCCCATACATCATAATGATATTAGTAACACTTTATTGTATTTCTTAGTTTACATGTCTGAGTTTCTCTACCAGATTATAAAGCTATTGAGAACAATTTTTTTTTTTCAACTTGGAGTCTTTTGGCATTGCTCAGTATCTGATACATTGCCTGTTTGTTTCCTGAACAAGTGAATGAATAACAGAGATTGAGGAAGCAGCAACTGATAAACACCTTAGATGACTGCATTCATTTCCCGTGGCAGCTATTAACAAGTCACCACAAATTTGGTGGCTTAAAACAACAGAAATTTATTCTCTCACAGACTTAGGAGCCAGATGTCACAAATCAAGGTGTTGGCAGGATTGTGCTCTCTCTGGAGGTTCTAGGAGAGATTCTTTCCTTTCCTTTTCCAGACTCTGAGAGCTCCAACTGTTCCTTGGCTTGTGGTCGCATCATCCCAGGCTGTCTTCATTCTCTCTTCTTCTTTTCTGTCTCTTATGAAGAAGCTTGTCATTGTAGTTAGGGCCCACCTGGATAATCCAGAATAATCTCATTTTGAGATCCTTAACTTTATTTGCAAAGACCTTTTTTCTAAGTAAGGTCACATTCACAGTTTCTGGCCGGTTGGACATGGACATATCTTGTTGGGGGCCACCATTCAACTTGCTATTGACTATGAAAAAACATAAAGGTGGTATCCATAAGCAGAAATGAGAGAGAGGCAGAAACCCCTCTTCTTCCCTCTGGTTCCCATGTAATAATAATACATAGAAGGTCGTAGTCATGTACTTTATTACTCTAGTTCTCTCTAAATTAGTTATCACCTATAGACAAACCTTAAAAAAAAAAATCAGTACTTGAGTGGGTATATTTTGGAGGCCCCAGGTCAAGTACAAAGAATATTCTCCTTTCTGCCTATATCATGCCAAATCCTTCTTAAGTTAAAAACAACAACAACAACACCGCCACCACCAACAACAACACAAGAATCTCATCTACTGGCCTTTGAAAAGTAATACTTTCTGAAGTGACTTTGGTTTTCTCATAACTTTACATTTGTCCTGGAGAGGAGAGGAAACTCTTTGTTTTGTTTATTGGTATAGTACCATGCATTCTTCACGAATTAGGCATTTAACAAATACATTTTATGGAAATATTAATTTGTGTTGGAAGAGAACAAGCAGAGAAATAGGGTCGGGATAAGCAGTTATGGAAATTGTGGAGACGGGAGACTGGGTAAAGGTATGGGAAAGCTCTCCCAGATTCCAGCCCAACCACTTATTCCACAGTTTGCACATGATCCTCCAGCACCAAAGCCAGGGTTTCCAGAGTGTACAGCTTTCATTTCCATCAGCAACTGACTTTCAGTTGCCAATATCAAACCTTTTCCTCTGACTTTATAACTGAAGTCTAAAGACTTTCTCGTCGAGTTTACAGCAATGGGAGAGCTCAAGAGAATTGGGGAACATGTAAAATATAGGATGAAGACTCTCTAGAATTACATTTCTCTTTATTTTTCCACAAGACAAGAGAACAGCGCAGGATACCGTAATTTGTCAAACCCCCAAACAAAACAAAACAGGTCTGTTGTTAATACAGATGAATGGTCACAGCTGCAGAAGAGTTTCCACATGAAATCTTTCAGTCCTAAATAGTCATTTTGCAGTTTTGTGATTGCTTTTCCAGGACTCTTTTTTTCCCTTAGTGTTTATTCGTGTTAACTGTTTGTTCCATGTGGCAAGGTCCCTTCTGTTACATATACTTCTGATAGCACTGCACTCCGTACTTTCTATCCTCAACATTTGGGTGACACGGCACCCTCCCCCCATCGGCCCGACACTCAAGCATTCAGCTGTTTTGCCACCAATTAATGCAGTGAAGCTTGAAACCCAGGTCGTCATACAGCTAAAATGTAGGCCAGGTGTGTTGAGAGTTTTCCAAATATTTGACTGTATTTTGGTTAAGTCGAATTGTCTAAGCTGGCTTGAATTGCTGCGAGAGTGAGAAAGCCAGGCCAAGAGAACTGGTGTTTGATCATTTAAGGCTGCAATTTAAACCTCAAACGAAACTCAGGGAATCCAAAATCAATTCAAAACAGAAAGTTTTATGTGACATTTCTGTCATCGAAACTGATGAGTTATACATTTTTGCTGTCAATGCTTAGCCTGTCTTCCTCTTTTGCCAGTGTATATTTATCTCTTCGAGCATAATACCACGTTACAGTAAAACTGCTTTCATTTTGACTATATTTGTGCTACTCAGACACACAGAAGTTGTTTGCTTTGCACTTACAAGAAAGTGTTTCCAAAGAATCGTGTACAGGATTGTGAGATAAATGTTTAACTTATGCAAGGAAAAAGGAATCCCTGGGCCTTTGAAAAACACTTTACCAGCACAGAAATAATTTGAACATAAATATTTACAAAATTGAAATGACAAAGGATTCAAATCTGAAAGCAGAGTTCAAAGTTTTCTACTTGGCAGATTTTATGGACTTTCAGAATTATTCCATGTAAATGAAGTAATAAAAATGGAGTATAAATATAAAATTTTAATAATACTTTCTCTAATATGGCCATTTATTCAGATGGACTCATATAAATTAGTAAGATATTACTATATTTGTGTAGGTAGAGTCATTCACATAAATTTTTAAAGTTACATTTACTATGTGTATGTCAAATTAATTTTATAGATTTTATGTTATAGTTAAAGGAAAAGAGGAAAATTGAATGTTTTATACATTTTTATTATAAAGTATTACAGGTTCATTGTCAAAATTAAGGAAATAAAAATCTGAAGAAGACAAGAAAATTACTTGTAATCCTACCAGTAATAATAATCATTATCATTTTTAGTATTACTTTTGACCTTTTTGTCTGTATATTATCTTTAAAAAGAATAAATCAAGATCAACTAACATGCCAAGTCAATCTAAAGGATTTAGCAGTGCTGCTAGAACAACTTTATATCTATATGGAAAAAACAAATGAAATTTGACCCATATTCACTTCATACACAAAAAAATGAATTTAAGATAGATTATAGACCTAAATTTAAAATGAGAAACATAAACCTTCAAGAAGACTAAAAAGAGACTATATGATTTTGGGGTAGGCAAAGGTATCATGGAAAGAACACACAAAGCATTAACTATAAAATGCTTTGTGTAAATTTTTTCTGCTCATTAGAAGATATTATTCAGAAATGACTAGCTAAGTCATATACTAGGAAAAAAATATTCTCAGCACATATGTAGAACAAAACTGGGTGGCTTAAACAACGGAAATTTATTGTCTCACAGTTCTGGAGACTAGAAATCTAAAATCAAGACTTGTATCTGAAATATCTAAAGAACCCTAAAAAGAAATAATAAAAGGACAATCAATTTAAAAATTAGTATATCAGTTACTCATTGCTGAATAACAAATTACTCTACAATTTAGCTTAAAACAACAAACATTTATTATCTCATACTTTCTGAGGGTCAGAAATTTGGGGGCAAATTAGCTGGATGGTTCTGGTTTAGTATTGCTCATGAGGCTGCTATTAAGATATCAGCTGGGGCTGCAGTCAGCTGAAGGCCTGACTGGTGCTGGAGGCTTCACTTTCAAGATGACTCACTCAAATGGCTATTGGCAAGAGGCCTCAGTCCCTTGCTATGTGGACTTTTTTACAGGCTGATTGAATGTTCTCATGATATGCCAGCTGCCATCCCCAAGAGCAAGCAATCCAAGAGAAAGAGAGCAAGGAGGGAGTCATGGTGTCTTTTATGTTCTAATTTAGATATCCACACTATCACTTCCATCAGAGTCTACTTTTAAATGGAGAAGTATCAAGTAATTTCTGGACATATTTTAAAACTACCACAGGTATTTCATAAGAGAAGATTCATATAAATGGGCAATAAGTATGAAAAGAAAAGAGATTAGCTTTATTAGTCAGCAGATAAATGCAAATTAAATCTACTATGAAATACTATTTGAATCCACTAGGGTGTTAAAAAGAAAAAGATTGACACCACCAAATGCTGGAGAGGATGTAGGGCAACTGGAACTCATTGCTAGTGGGAGTGTAAAATAGTACAAGCACTTTGGTGAATTGTTTAATAGTATCTTATAAAGTTTACACTTACCTTATCTCACTTCTGATATTTTCCCAAGAGAACTGAAACATGTATAAAAAGCCTTAGACACGGCAATATTCATATTAGTTTCATTCGTAAACACTTAAAACTGGAAACAACCCAATTTTTATTAACAGGGAGAAGGGAAAACAAATTTATACACTGTAATACTTACAAAATAGTATATTCCTACAATCGAATATTACTGCATAATGAAGAAAAAATAAAATAATAGATTCAACAACATGAATGAATCTCAAAATGTAATGATCTAATACAATTATTAAGCAAAAGAAGCCATAACCAAAAGAGTAAGTGTTGTATGACTCCATTTATGTGAAGTCTGAGAATAGGAAATGGGTGAAAGGAAATGAAGAGTAGGTGGTGGGTGGTAAATTACTTTAATTCATTTTTTTTTCTGTTTTTATAATTTTCAAAATTTTCAGACAGAGACCAATTTGGTTGACATCAGTACTCAAAATACTTTATTATTTAAAATATGGCTCAGATACCATAGGTCTTAATTTATGCAGTATATTAATCTTCTAGAGCTATTATTACAAAATACAGGAGACTGGGTGGCTTAAACACAGGCATTTATTTCTCGCAGTTCTAGAGGTTAGAAGTCTAAGGTCAAGGTGTCAACACGTATGGTTTCTCCTGAGGCCTCTTTCCTTCACTCACAGATGACTACCTTCTGACTGTGCCCTCACACACAGCCTTTCCTTTTTGTGTGAGCCCTGCCGGAGTCTCTTCCTCTTAAAGGGATACCAGTCTGTTGGATGAGGGCACCCCTCTTATGACCTCATTTTTACCTTAATTACTTCCTTAAGGCCGTCTCCCCAAATGCCATCACTTAAAAGTTGATTCAAGATAAAGCAAAGAAAATGCAATACTAAATGAAATCCCATGTAGCTTATTTTGGCTGGTCATTATTTGTAACATTTTTGTAGACTTGAAAAGCAGTATCTAGCCTCTAAATAAATGTTGCTCTCTCCATTTCCCCACATCCACTACCCACATATTTTCTCAATTATATTGTCATCTGATTATGTCAGTATAGGTAACATAATTGTTAAAAGTAATCTACACTTTAAAAAACGAATTTATCTTTGAGACTTTTTTTTATAGTATGATCATTTTTTAAAGCACAACTAGGAGTATCCTCTTACAAATGACTCTATTTACATTATAATGAATGAAATTTTATATTTAGGCATATGGAAATTCAGTCCTAAATATAAGAAGAATTTAGAAAAGTTTATTTTCTAGGTCTGTCAGTACAGATGATGACACATAATTATGGTGTGGATGTGCCATAAAATGGCAACTGCCTCCCTTTTATTGTCCACATCTTATAAAGAATATTCCTTGTAGCCCACCCTATCTGAAAACATATATGAAAGAGAATACTAAGGACTGTAGTTTAGCCTAGACAGGGTGACACATTACACATTAGACTTAGTTCTAGATCCTTGGAATACATTAATAAATAAAACAGACAAGTTCACTTGTACTTAGTGGGAAAAGACAAAAACATAAAAAAAAAATACCTTCAAACAAACATCCCAACAAATAAATACAATATCATAATATGATAAGTGCCAAGAAAAGAAAAGAAAATGAGATAGTGACATATCAGATGAAAAGTTACTAAGGTGGTCAGGAAAAGCTTCTTGGAAGAGGCAGTATTTGAGCAGACACTCACACAATGAGAAGTTACTGTCCAGACATTAGAAGAACAGAGGAAGCGTCCCAAGTTGGGGAATATTAAGTACAAAGACTCTGAAGTAGAGACAAGCTAGTTTTTTCAGAGGACAGCAAGGAGGCAGTGGCAGAGGAATAGAGAGGGTGAACCCAAAGAGGTAACACAAAGCTACCTCTTTTTTTTTTTTGTGAGGGGACTCATCCGGGATATGAACCCACAGAGCTACTTCTCTAAATGTATTTATGTGATCTGTATTAATATTTACTATACCAATATCTTAAGTGCTGTATGTCCTTTGCTAATCTCTATTTTCATGGACAAGCTCAATATATCAATGTGCACTTATTGGCAGTAAACTCCATCTTTCTTTCACACCAGGCCTTATTTAAAACTAACAAATGCATTCTGGATTTCAGGTAAATATGCCCTTTTTTTCCCTCCACAAATCGGTTAGTTTTTATAAGCTAAATCATAATTGTAAATATTATGAAAGCACACATGGAACCTAGGAGTCTTCCACCTAAGGAAGCCCATTTTCCCCTAGTGATTAATTCGGCATCATTAAGTGGTACTCTTCCTTTGAGTCTACTTTCTAATCTGCAAAATGAAAGTTTGCCAGGGCTAATTGCTAAAGGTCCTTTCCTTACTTTATGATTCTATGAAAACAATTATCTTTGAAGTTTCCTTTTACAATAAGACATATGGGAAATTTGGGATCTTTTAGTATAAAAACTTAAGAAAATAGGAACCAGAAAGATGTAAATGAATGTTAACCAAAGATATATACTTTCATCATAAAAATTCTCATTCAGAACAAGATAAAATGAGAATCACAGCATCAGTATGTGCATGTGTTGGTTTTTACAAGCTTTAATATGTTGTTGTGCCAGCCCTAACAAAATGAGTTTTCAAGCAATAATATTTTCCCTAAGGAAAAAAAATAATGTTGATTTTTGTTTGTGTAGGCAGCACTCTCAACTTTCAGGAAAATTTCTGTCTTTATAGAAAGAGATTTTTTCCCAGCTACCCTTTGAATTACTTCCCTGAAAACAATGAAAAGACTATGAAAATGGAATTGTCACAATAACTTGCTTGATGGCAGAGGTGAGCTGTGCCTTCTTCTAACTTTACTGGAGTCGAGAGCAGAAGTTGAGAGAAAGGAGATAAGGGATATACGGTGTGGCGGGGGAGACAGTGGGCCCAAAGCTGCTTCAGAAAATGGTCTGACTGACCAGATCTCCAAGAGGGTGATAGATGTTCACACCTGGTATGGATTGAATTGAGTCCTGTCCAAATGTATTGAAGTCTTAACCCCTAGTACCTCAGGACATGACTTTATGTGGACATGGGGTGTTTACAGAAGTAATTAAATTAAAATGAAGTCTTTAGCGTGTACATCAATCCAATCCAATATAACTCGTGTTCTCATAAAAGGGGGAAATTTGAGGATAAACACACATGTAGGAGGAATACCTTGTGAACATAAAGAAGGTCAAATACAAGCCAGCAAGTAAGGCCTGGATCAGATCATTCTCCATTCTCAGAAGGAACCAACTCTACTAACATCTCGATTTTGGATTTCTAGCCTCCAGAACTGTGAGACAATAAATTCTAGCCTACAGCACTGTGAGAACTGTGAGAACTGTGAGCCATCCAGTGTATGATACTTTGTTGAGCAGCTCTAGCTAACTAATACAACAACCAGTCTGAATAAATTTAAAGAATAAGTAAAATAAGCAGCAAAAATTCTGATTGTATTTGAGTCATCCCACAGAGTAACGTTAAATTGTGTTTGTTTATTTGAAATAAAATTATTTTTGTGTGTGTGGTTTTATTCATAATCAAAAGAATTTTTTAACTGAAAAACAAATACATGTGTGTATATATGTATATATATATATTTGCATACACACATATGTTAAGAAGTTAAACTATATAGAAGTACCACATATAAAAAATCATTCTTCACTCCTCTTCTCCCAGTTTTAATTACCTCTCTAGTAGTTAGTTGTTTGAAACCTATCATTGTATTTTTACAGTGCTAGATTCTTAATATTACACTGTACAAACTTGAATAAGATTCTAGCCCAAAACTGAGTTTTGTTAAAACAGCCCATTTGGTGTCCATGCTATGAGACTATGTCACATATATATATATGTGGGATCTTACACTTCTATTATCTCAACACCATGGATTGGCTATAAAATAAGCCTATTATTTTAAATTCCATTCTATAACAGGTCACATGTTTAAAATTTATTATATTCTCAACCAAGGGAGAATTTTTTAAAAAATCAGCCAGCAGCTGTATTTTTTCCTGATTTCATTTTGTTTACTAGCTTTATTTATAGACATGTAAATAATCCTTAGCTGGTATCTGTGTACTCGTGGTTCATTTATAGTTTTAACTACTTTTCTTGATATAGTTCTTAAGTCCAAAGTAGAATAAAAGTTAAACAAAAGACAACATTTTATTCCTTGTATACATAATAACAAGACTCAGAAGGAAAATCTAAACTTTTGGTGACTTAGGGAATAAAAAGTTATAAAATATTACAGTAAGTTGAAAACATTTTTCTGGAGTCATGCAGTAATAGGGAAAGCAGTTCGTTAGGTCTTAAGGTCATTCTTATATTAAAATACAAAATAATAATTGATGCTAAAAGAGGCCCTGAGTCATTTTGAAACAAAAATTTATTGTGAACAATATGCCTTGTTTAAGATGGTAGAAAATTGGGTAATACATTTAAAAATGAATTCCCCTTAAAATTGTTCAAATATCAAAAGGATTTGATACAAAAGGAAAGATTTATTTATATGAAAAATTTTGCTCTCACATAGTTGAGGTTTTATTAGTATTCTAATTAAAATATTTCATACAATTTATGATTGTCCCTTAATTTACTCGACCTTTGTAAGATAAAACATCGAAACTAAATTATAAAACAATACTTAAATGTTTATAGTACTCTTGTTTATTTAGGCAATTAAAAGCTATATTGTATCAGAATAAGGGAAGCCCCACAATATCAGCATACAGGGGAAGTTCACTAAGATGAATGGACTTCAAGTGAAAAGACTTTATTAAAATGTATGCCTTTCATTTTTGGAGCTCTACAAATAAAGGACACGCAAGAGACCATAAATAAGATTGTGTGTTTTCAGCAATTTTACAGATATCTTCTTTTCCTCAGCATCATATTAATTGGTTTGTTGTTATTCAAATTATATTCAAATAGTCTACTAATGTCAGGTTAGGATTGAAAAACAAAGGCTAAGGATGTATTAGATGAAGTTTTCATTATTAAAATTAAATAAAGGCAATATTTGTCATATTGAACAAAGAAACTGTCTGACAAAAACCCCCAAATTCTGAACAATGGGCTTATGATTGCATACTATTTGGTTATCTATAACTTGTCTAAGTGTGAAGCTAAGAAGGAAAACAGCTTACTTATAACAACATTGTAGGCAGAGGTCTTTCAAAGTGCAAAGAGACTATCTTTCCTTCCCAAGGAGCATTGTTTTGCACTGCACATATGCTCTACAAATACCAAGCACAGGGAATCTGGTTTTTAATTACAAAGTAAAATATCATTCCAAAATTGCATAATCAGTGGTTGCCTTTTGCAATGCAATGAACATAAGAGAAACTGACATTAAATGTTTGATGTGTTGCCATGACATTTTCTGAAATTTTATTTTATGCTGCTTTTAAGCTGCAAACTACGTTAAATTTGAATTCCTTGGGGGGTAAAAGTGATACAAAATTAAAGAACCTAACTCTGATGTTAGAATGCCTATGCTCATAGATGGTGCAGTTCAGACTTTAGGGAAAAAAACCCAAACAAATAGAAATAAAGACATACTGGGGTCTTTATTTTCTCCTTACAGTAGTTATATGTTTTTCTGGCTATAGAGCCCATTTAGTCAGGGAAGGATGTCTCTAGCTTTCCCTTTGAGAAAAGGAAAAGATAACAGAGTGGAAGAAAATACAGTGACAGTCAATATACAACACCTCTGAATATACAGGATACTGAAATCGGAAAAAAAGTCACAGACCTCTGCTGTGTGTATATTCCTGCACATTACAGAATTTCTGGAAGGAACGGTAACAGGACTGATGTTGCTCTAGATCTCTCTATTCCGGGAAGTGATTTTTGGAATTTATACTATTTGCTCAGCAGGGTTCAATACCACTGCAATTGATGGCATTAACCTTATAAACCAGAAGACAATGAGTACTAGTTTTCCTCTTTCCAAAACTTCATTTTCTATACTTATGCCATCTTTTTGTTCCTTACTCAGCAAAGGTCTCTAACATTTTGAAGAGTAGAAAGCTCAAATCTTAAAGCTGAAAGAAACTTTAAGAGGTCATCTGTTCTGTCTCTGTAGGAGCAAAGGGCAATTAAGTGTTGAATTTTCTTCCTTACAATAATGTAATGGAGGAAAAGAAATTAATAATGGTGAAAAGAAAAGAATCTTGGGCTGTTAATTTATTTCTTCTTAAAGCACATATTGTATGGAAAAAAAAAAGCCTTTATAGGTAGATAAAATATAGCTTAATTTTTTTTTTTAGTTCTGAATGCTTAATGATGATATCAAAATAAGTATTGTCAGAAATGCTGAGAATGATGTTATGCCTAAGTAGGTGGCTCGCAGCCTTGACCAGGCAGTTCTTTCATATTTTCCTAAACACTTGTGCTTTTCACTCAATCACATTTTGGGGTTATTTTTTCTGCCCCAAACAGACATTTTGGTATCAGACTTTTTTTTTTTTTAATAATTCTGATGATCCAAATAACAGAATGGGGCCACTTAAACACACAACCTACCTATGTCAGAATTTTCCTTGATCTTAGAAATACTGTAAGCAAAGCATGGCTGAGATTCTCTCACTTAGTTTATTGAGATATGTTCAAGGCCAACACTGAAAAATTCCTTTTTTTTTTAAACGACTTATTTATTTACAATATCAAATTATTTTTGTTACTGACATTACCAAAAACATCAATTTGCATTTATAAAGCAATATATCTATAAGGTATTTATCAAGAAGTATTTTTGTTTGCTGTCTTATAGGGAGTTGAAAAGCTTTCTCAGAATCAATCAGCTCGACCACTAGAGTCCCAGATCAACTTGCTATTCCAGGGAATTTGAAGTAGATGGACAATTTGAAATCATATAAAATTCCTTGGCCTATATACAGTTTCTAAGAGTAATCTATAAAAAATATGAGTCAGAACATCAGATTAATGAGGGGTGAAAATTTTGAGATTGAAAAGGAGAGTATTAGGAAATGTTATAATCCAAGTTATATTTCTTTCTAATATTAAAATACAAAAATGGGATCTGGTTTACCAAAAGAAAAATAAAATCTTTAATAGAGAGCAAATATAAATATCTTTGCCATCAAGATTGATAATATATATATATTTTTCCACCTCCAGTCTTTGCTAGAAAGGGAAAGAGCACTCTGAAAACATTTTTTTTCCCCCATAAAGGATTATCAGCTTTTAATTTACATAAGAAAGCTAAACTCAACCATTATACAAATGTAGCAACTGTATTTTACTGAAGGCACACTTATGCAGCTTTTCCAATAGTGATAATAGTGACTTGGCCCAGGACACTGAAACATGTAAGCAGAGAATCTCATTTTCTGAAACTAAAAACACACAAACAAACAAACAAACAAACAACAATCTAAGGACACAAACAGATTAAAAAAGACCACATCAGTTCAAATGGAGTGGAAACAATAGACATGACAGATTTTGGTATTCACAGTACCAAATAATGGTACTGTGGGAATGGGAATTATGAGCCAATTTTATGAGCCAATTTTATTTCTTGTTGTTAACAGTATATTCATGGTATAGATAGTCCTATAACCTTAATTTTTAATTCTTTATTCACAGTTCTTGGCATATATTCCAAAATATTTGTTGAATTTTTAATAAAAGAATAAATGACACTGAATTGGAATTCAATCTAGTTTTATTTGTGAGATTTAAGATAGATCATACCTGATTTTCTCTATATCACTCACACTATTATTAAACTTATCATCAGTAAACTATCATGATTATCATGTAGGTTTATATATATAAAATATATAATATAAAAAGCAAGGTCATTCTACTTGAAATGGTTTTTAAAGGTTCAGTATGGGCTAAATGTCTTTGATCTCTAAAACATTCACTACACCTAAAAATAATACAGTAATTTAGTGAGGAAATAGTAATTGTTTTATAGGTTATCATGAGCAGGGTTGATCCAGAGATTTAAAAAATCTATTGCCTTGTTTTTATGTTTCTTACCAATAGCCTTTAACTCCAATAGTCAGCTAAATGTTTAGAAATAAACCCTTATTTCTTTTCTTCAGCTCCACCTAGAATGTTCTTGCCTCCTCCTCTGCCTGCCCAAACCTTCAGAGCCAATCCAGAATGTCACCATCCATGGGCCTGTTTCCATGAGAACTTTAAAATTCAATCTCGATATTATAACCTTCATTGAGCCCCAATATTATTTATTGTATCTGTCTTATTCCACTTTTTATATTCTGCTTTATTTCCTGTATAATTTGCTAGACTGATATTGTTATAAGCCATTTGTCAACTTTTTCTTATATTCTTATATATACTTATTTCTTATATTTCTTATATATACTTATTTCTTATATTCCATTGTGCCTAGCAGAGTGTATTGTATATAGCAATTACTTCATAAATGTTTGTTGACCTAGGTCAATAGCTGCCTTCCTGCCAACCTTAAGATATAATTTAGAATTTTCTTAGGGTCAGGAGTTAAGTCATTTGCTTGTTGACCTCCTTTTGCTTCACAATGATAAAGTGCATTCTAAAATAGAGAGATTGTGCTCACCTCAGTGCTTTGCTAAGAATATTTAAAAATTATATATAATAGCTAACATTAATTCATATTACCATGTATCAGGCATAGCAAGGTCACTGTGCTAAGACTTTTTATGTGCTAAGACTTTTATAATTATGATCTTATTTATGTCTCGTCGTTTTGTGAAATAAGTAATAATGTTACCCCATTGAGACCTAGATCCATTAAGTAATTTCCTTAATGCTACTCAGCTCATTGATGGCAAAGCAAAGACTTGAACCCATGCATTTAATTAACTACCATGGCATGGCTATTCTGTTGTGCCTATTCCACTGTCCAAAGCAAGCCAAAAAGTAAGAAGAGCTAAATTCTGGTGTTCTTTGTGCATGGTTGAGCAAGGAGGTCATTTTGATTCCTTGATGCTTTTTTTTTTCAACCTCTAAAACCCAATATTATAAATCCAGCAATACATCTGTAGTACTAGGTACATAGGAGGCTGTGGAAGTATTAAGCCAACTTCTAAATATGGCATTTATAGAAACACGATACCTTAAATCAAATTTAAGTCCGAGAATTATGTTTCTTTTATATCAAGGGCTATAAGTGACAAATCATACATATTATCTCATTGGATCCTTACAACCATTGAGTTCAGAGGCTATCTATTACCTGTCTTTACTGAAGAGAATATGGGTTTGATAAAGGTTAGGTAACTTCCATCAAATTATACAGAAAGTAAATGTGTAAGAATTAGTTTTAATTATACTATTCTAATTCTAGAATATCTCAACGTGTATTAATAGCTCAACTCACATACATACATTCATAATCAAGACTCCACTAAACCATTAGAAATACATGTTTATAATTTACTACTACTAATAAAAGCAGCTTTGCCACTTTCACATAGGTTGAACACATGAATTACCATTCAAACAAGGATTTTTAAGGACGACAAATGTTAAACTAATTGGGAAGCTGAGACAAGTATAAATTGGGACCAGCCCAGGCAAAGTGGGACATGTGATTTTTCAATTTAAACAGCACCTAGCTTCTGCTAGGTCCTATTCTAAATACTTTACACAAATTAACTCAATTCTCAAACCTTCTGAGGTAAGAATTATACTCATTTTTCAGCTGAGCATTTCGTGATGTGTACAGAGTCACACAGCAATTGTGAATTCTTTTCAGTGCACTGTGCTCTACTGAATCGCTTTGCTTGCCTAAAACAGGGGAAGGGCGGTGAGCAAAGGCCAAAAAGATAAGAACCTGGGAAAAGCAATGCTTATCAGAATTTAGTGGCTGAAAGAGATAGCTAGCTGTTTTCTAATGCCAATACCAGAGTTGGGGGAATAATATTCTGTGGGAAGCAATGGCAGTGAATTAAGAAAATGTAGATAGTATATCCAACAATCTTGATGGTTACTTTTTTTTATTGCACATTTGCACCTTAGGTCAACCTGTGGTTTTGGTGTCATTGATACCCTTGGAGAATTATTTGAAGACTTGTGAACGATTAGCCTTTAGCGGATGATTTTTTTATGTTTCTAGGTGAGATGAGTGAAACAATCAGGATTAATCTGTTAGCATAAAATGGATCCAACTGAGATAAATCCCAATTTCACACTGTGAGAAGCTCCGAGGCTGTCCAGTCTCTGTTAAGACTAAAGTTTGTTTTTTTTCTAAGTGATGTCATCCTTGTGAAGTCCTGAACCATTTCTTTAAGCACATTTCTTTTCTTCTCTGCTCTATCCCCTCTTAGTTTGTTGAGAGAAGGTTGTTGGCATTCCACTTCACTTGTCAGGCTGCATAAAAAGTAAAGATTGGAGATTTACAAGTGAAAAAAATATTTCAACAATGCCTGGTACTTTCAATCTAATCACTTTACAAACAAGTGGATGCTTTCTCTATTGTATAAATGACCTCATCAGGGAAAGTACATTAAGCTCTGGATCACTCTACTTAGAGCCATCTTCCAACACTCCTCACAATCACATGCCTATTCTTCCCTTAAAAAAAACAAGGAAAACTCTAAATAGCATTTGTCTCATTATTTTTAAAAAAACGAATCAATATTTTACCTTAAATAGTTAAACGTAAACAACGTTTTGTTAAATGTGATAAATCACATTCACACTGACTTTAAAGCAAACTCTTTTTGAATCAGGCATTATGCTAGAATTTTTTTATATATCATTTAATTCTCACAATATACTAGGCAGTGCCACTTTCTCATTTTAAAAGGCCAAAAAGACTATATAACTTGCTCAAGGTCAACAGTAATTCTTTAAGAGATAAATATATTTCCTTGATTTCTATCAAAAAATTTCAAAAAAAATGCACAAGAATGTTTGCACTTCTCTTTAATAATATATCTTTTAATAATATATCACTTTTGTGCAGTTACTGTTTGCTAATCATTATGCTAAGTACTTTTCATGTATGTTTGTATTTTAGTTTTACTGTAACCTTAAGAAAAATTTACTATTATCTTTATTTTACAGATGAGAAAATGGTAATTAAATAATTTAGCCAAGGTGATTAATAAGTGACAGAGCTGGAATTCAAACCCATCTCTGTATGACTTAATCTGTTATACTTAATTATTTTCAAGAATGCAAGTGGAGTCCTTTAACAATGCACTAATTTTTCACAGTATTGATACGTTTTTTAAACTTTAAGTTACATATTATTTTTCACAAAATTAAATGCAACTTGATAACCTTAAAATTTCTATTTCAAATTCTTAAATACTTCTGCCATATGATAATTTTCCGTATAATTTACCCTCAAAAAGATTTTAAGTATCTAAGGAAGTCATTTTAGAAATCAAATAGTTGATTTCAGTGACAAAACATGACATACAGAAAAGTGAAATTTTGTCACCATTGCACAGGTCCTAGATAAAACATCTCTTGACTTTGCTGATAGTGCTCTTTTCATCACATCTGAGCTACAGATAATTTCCATAATTACTTGTTTCATGGATAAGATCATAGTAATAATAGTAGTAACCGTAATAAGATTATTATTATAACTACTAGCATATATGGAAACCTTAACTGTATTATATGATTCTTTACATACATGTTCTTTATATTTACTACCTCATTTAAACCTCTCAATAACATTGTGAGGTTGGTTCTAATATGATTCACATTTTATAAACAAGGAATTAGACTCAGAGGGCTAAGAATCATTTAATGTCACACAGTGGATAAATTGAGGCCAGTCTAGATCAGACCTAAGGCTCATAACCTCCATGCTATAATATCTCTATAGACCATGTTCAGTACTCAGTCTTGTTAGCTTTTTCCTCTCCACAGCCAGGGGCCCTAAACTTCTAGAAGCATGCTCATTCCTGGCTCAGCCAGTAAGACCAATTCCGATCTGTAACTAGAGAGATTTGAAGTCATTCCTGCTGCTAAAATGGCTTTCACAGCATCTGCTTGTTTCTGAGACTCTTTTCCCTATATGCACCTCTTGTCTGTTCTTGTATCACTGCAGATCTCCTCCTTAGCCAGCCAATGGTATCTCCTCCTGTGATGCAAGCCTCTGGAGATAAATTATGAGCTCTTACACATTTCTTGTACAATCTGAGCACTGACTAGTTAACTTCTGTTATAGCCTTTCGTTGTTCATTGCCAAGTGATGATCCCATTTATATATGTACATAAAATCCAGGATACTAACCAGGAATGACTGGTTTTAAATGACATGCTGAACCTTTGTACTAAATTTACATATATTTAATATGTTTTCAGCACATAAAGTAGAAATCGTTTTGCTTTTGTCTCTTTTTGGAAGAATAGCCTCTTACATCCAATGAATCAGAATACGTAGAAGGAAGTTACCGAATTAAGAGATAGTTTCTTCTTCAGAATCGATCTTTTGTAGGAGAATATGTTCTGCAGATGAATTTCTGTTAACTAGAGCCACATCATCAGTCTCTACTACCAAACCTGATTAATGAGAAGTCTATTGGTGAAGAATCTTGGCCTTAAAATGTACCAAGGATTTTAAGAAATTGGTAAAGATGACTATGATTTGCTAAAATTATGCTTCTAGGTGAAAACTTACTAGTTGTGGAAACCTAAAACAAATGTTCTGCTATCTCAGGAAATTCAAACCAACCTTATCTATTAAAAAGCATTTAAAGGTAGTTGCTATTTTAAAATTGTTTAATAAAGAATGACACTTATTTGTCATTTTTAATCCCTCAAGAAATAAGTGAAGTGGAAAGTAACTGAAAGTGCTGACTGCTACAAGTCTTGTTCCAATAACTGAGGGATCTAGATTCTGAAATTCAAAGTGATCTCAAGCTGCTTAGGGCAAAAACAAAGAAGGGAAGAGATAGATAATAAACATCTAACATACAAATTTCTGCAAGACGTTTGGTCAATAAATCTCAGCCCTTAAATCTCAGTCCTTCCTGACCCAGAAGACACATCCAATGAAACACGCCAATGTTGTGTCTTGTTGAGAAGTATCATCAGGTCACACATAGTTCAGAAGAAAATTGATGGAAAACCACTAGGTTCATTTTAATGAGGATTTCAGAGACATTTAATTCTGTTCTGTCTGGTCAACACTGATAACTTGTGAAAAGGAAAAGCCATCCATCCTGCTATTATTAAAATTTGAAGATCTGGAAAGAGCACACACAGATGGGGGGGTACAGATGTTTGTTTTGGGTACACTGTAGTTGTGCTTATCTGTAGAATTATACATAAAATAGCAATTTTAGTTGAGTATTTTATGTTGTCAGTGTACATAAAGATAGTCCCCAAATGTGGGAATGAGGTTAAGAGAAGTTCACATTCTCCATGATTAATATAGTAAAAATCAACATAGAATAAACAAGAATATTCCTGTGAAACACACCTTGCTGATAAATCAAGGGTGTTTCTCTACTTTACATTTAAAGCATGGTTATGTTCTCAAAAAGTTCACGACTAAAATGCGATGTAGAGAAACTGAAATCAACTCAATGGTGTTGTAATTTATCTGTGGTAAAGATGACTTAAAGGAAGGAGTTTCTTAGAGTACAGAGCTACTCTTAGTTTCTCCTGCCAGTGACCAGGAATAACTGTTCCCAAATGAAGTGTTGATTCTCCTGGACTAAATTTATCCTGGAAATAATTCTATATGACCAACAGTTTAGTGGAATTGTCCAAAGAAAGTAGAGACATTCTAGTGCCCTTAAATAAATCAATCAGGTTAAATCATTTTGTTAATTAGTTTCTTAAGAGTTCGATAAAGATGAGTCAATGAAGTAGAAATAATAAACTTCAAACTGTTGCCAACATTTCCACAAACCTGATAGAATTATACGTTTATCATCACTAGGGTTATGCACGGCAATTATTCTAGGTAAAGATTCTTTGAAATAATTTTGTCACATCACAGGGTAACAACATATAACATTGGTTATTGTTCAGCAGGTCTAGCAACAAAGTCTTTGATTAATAGATGATTAAATGCAGTTTGTTAGACAAAGTATTTTAAAACAGAGTCTGGTGGGGGGTATATAAGACAAAAATAATGGCAAGATGGGAATCACTGTTGTTTGAATCTGGTTTAATTAATAAAGCCAAGTATCTTGACCTATAAAGCTGAAGACTGCACTGAGTATTACTTTTTTTTTTTTTGTGGAGAGCTTCCCACATACTGTCATGTCTTTTTAAATACAAGGATGAGTAAACAATTTAGAATTTTGAATTTGGGAGGAGGTGGGTTAAAAGACATCATAAAAATACAAGAGAGCATAATAAATCTCATTTCTGAATTAACCAGAAAGTAAAATTGAAAGATCAATCCATCACTGGAAAACTATGAAGAAACAGGGAAGAGTGATGAAAAAGCATTTAGAAGTTCACGTACTAATCTAGAGCAGTCTAAAAATTTACCCCTGATGCCTCTGTAAGAAAATAGTATGTGCTCTGGGCAGGATTTCTCAACCTTGGCGCTGTTGATGTTTAGAGCTGGACAATTTTTTGTTGTTGTGGTAGACTGTCCTATGCATCGTAGGCTGTATAACAGCATTCCTGGGCCCTACGTTCTAGATGCCATGGCATCCTCCCCACAGTGGTGGCAATCAAGTGTCTTCAACATTGCCAAATGTCAGCAGGGGCTGGGGTACAAAATCACCCCTCTGAAAACCAATGCTTTAATGCTCTAGGAGGACTAGATGAGGCACAAATCTCTAAAGAAATAGTTTTTCTTGGTCTTTACTGTTTTCATTTGCTGTATTATATCTTCAAGTGTTGGAGAAATCAATTTACTGAGCACATGATTCTCAGCAGTTGAGTCTATTTAAAGCTAGTCACTTGACTTTGATGTAAAAAATATACGTTCTTGTATCACAAAGGAGCTAAAGACATCAACTGATATAGAATTGTGTTTCATTATCTGTCTCCACCTTTTCCCAGATTATCTGGCAAAATATGCCATTTAAAGGGTTAGGGGCACACTTCTCTAGGGTGAGTTGCCTTTATATTTTGCCCTTATTTTGATCATCTAACAAAGTGAGAGGAAATGTATCTTGTCCTACAACTTACTTTAAAACAATATCTTACATAGT
>NW_011888882.1:2859972-2908234 GCF_000151845.1 Pteropus vampyrus
CCTTTCTTTCTTTCTTTCTTTCTTTCTTTCTTTCTTTCTTTCTTTCTTTCTTTCTTTCTTTCTTTCTTTCTTTCTTTCTTTCTTTCTCTTTCTCTCTCTCTCTCTCTCTGTGAAAACTTACTAGTTGTTTCTCTCTCTCTCTCTCTCTTTCTCTGTGAAAACTTACTAGTTGTTTCTCTCTTTCTCTCTCTCTTTCTTTTCCCCCCTCCCTCTCTTTCTCTTTCTTTTTTAAAGTGGAACTCTTTTCTTCCTTAGACATCTGTTGGGAAAAATCAGCATATAAGCTAGATTAAAACAGTATCCCAGTAATACAGCTTGTTTGTAAGGTCAGTTCATAGTATTTGCTTATTACAAAGTCAATCACGTTAACAGACTCTTTCTAAAAATATTGGTACTTGAAATCAAGGGTTAAGAAAGTTTCAGAGTTATATTAATTTTATCATTCAATTTATTTCTGTATTTTTATTTGAAAAAACAAAATTGATTCAGGAAAAGTTATAGTTTATATTGATAGGGATTAGAATCTAAATTTACAGTTTTAGCTATGCAGACAGAATCACTCCTGAATTAAAAGAAAAAAAATTCTGGCCTATACCTTATTAATAAATGACACATTTGTAGTAAATTCAAATATCTATATAGAGATAGTAAGAGAAAGTAATTCGTATTAATGTATTGGTGCTTGTTATTTGGTGTAGAACATATTTCAGTTTAAAGTAGATTTTCTTTTTAAATTATAATTCTTATATAGTACTGAATGTATTTTTAGTAGTATTTTATTTACTTTTTATTTATTTATTTAAAAGTATATTTTTGTAATGAAACGAACTCAATATTTATAAAGACAATTTGAAAATGATAAACTTACTTTTTTTTTTGACTTATTGAAATGTCAGTGATGCCTGTGAGTCAAAACTGCAAAACACCATCATCTGTACTGAATAGTTTTCATAGAGTTTGATAACCTATATAACGGTCTTTAATCTTTTTTTTTTTTAATAATGAATTAAAACCCTTTTATTTTAGCTCCTGTTGTAAAGGAACCTCTGGGAACTTATACTTTATTTTTTTCCATATGTGTTACAGATTTCTTCTCCTAGTTTTCTTTTTTTTTAAAAAATTTTAAAAAGCTTTTCTTAAGCTTTTAAAAAATATTATTTCAAATTTACAGAAAAGTTGTACAAGCAGTTGAAAGAACGTCCATATCTCATGTAGACAAAATGCCTAAAACCCCAGTGTACATTTCCCAAAAGGAAAGATGCTCTCCTCTTAATCCCAAACAATTCTCCAATCAGAAAATTAATACAATGATATCTTTCAATCCGCAGGCTTCATTCAAATTTGACAGCTTCCCCAATAGTGTCTGTTATCTTTATGGCACTGAATCATGCACTGCACTTATTTTTACCACTCTTTAGTCTTCTTGATTCTGGAGCATTTCCTTAGTCTTTCCCTTGATAGATTAAATAGTACAGACATTTCATTTGGTAGAATGTCCCTCATTCTGGGCCTTTATGAGATTTTGTTATGACCAGACTCGCATCATCCATTCCTGGCAGGAAGACCCCAGAAATGAAGCTATGCTCTTCCCAAGTTGATCATATGTTGGAGGCATGAGATAACTATCCATCCTACCCCTGGTGACGCCAACCTTAACCAGATGATCAAGTTGCCAGCTTTCGTCACTTTAAAAATAACCATTTCTCCCTTTTAATTGTTAAAGATTTTGTGTTGAGGTACTTCAAAATTATGCCAATAACCTCAAACTCATTAAGCCTCTACTCACCTCCTGAATTAATGACTACTATATGGCTGTCAAATGGTGACTTTTTATTTCCATTATTTATTTTGTTGGATAGATCCATTGGCATTCTACTGTTGGATAGATCTTTTCCTTCTCTTTCATATTTTATTATTTATTTATATTAGTATAGATTTATGGATTCCTATTTTATTCAATGGATTGCAATCTATTACTATGATTACTTATTCTGATACTCAAAGTTTTTAAGAATTGGCCAGTAGAAACCATTGTAACCTGGCTGTTGTGTTTTTTTGACAGTGTTTACACCATTCTTTGAGGACTTCCTTACTTTCAGGATGGGATAGCCCAAGCCCATATTGTATCTCCCCCAACAAAGTCCGGAATCAATTATTTATCTAAGTAATTCTGTTTCCTTTTAGTGAAGAATGTTATTTGGAAACCAAAATCTGCTGTCAGAGTGCTCATGGCTAGTGGAGTGTCACTCCTTTTAGATCTACTTGGGAAGCAGAGCTGAACTTCTATATGTGTATACATCAGATGTACATATGTGTATGTACATATATTTTTATACACATAAATCTATATCTTTATCTCTATGGCTATCTATCTATCTATCTATCTATCTATCTATCTATCTATCTCTCTATCATCTATCTATCTATTGAAAACTACAAGTTCACTAAATCTTTCCAATTCTAGTGTATAACCTAAGGGTTATTTTCAGCTTTCCTCTTTTTATTTTCTTAACAGTGAGGAATATAGCTCTCATTATTGACAATGTAGTTATATTTTCTGAAAATGACCATACATAATTAACTTTCTATCGCATTTTGTTTTTCTTCTATCATCCAAGAGAAGAGAAAGGAAGAAGGGAAGGAAGGGAAGGGTGTAGCTGTTCTTTGCAATTTATGGGGCAAGAGTGGCCCTGAGCATTCACTATAGCTCATCTCTAGAGGTATTTCCTAATCATTTTACCTGTCTTATTTTTCTCTGGCTCCGAGTTTGGTAATAAAGTGACTATAGAATATTTTATAGAACTAGGCAAAGAATAATGTTCAACAATTGTCCTCTGTCTAGCTTTTATGTCTTGATTTAATCCACCTTCCTCATCTGTTCTGCCACTGCCATTGATTTCTTTCTTGCTTGAATTGCTTTAATAGGCTCCCAAATGCCGACAATCTTGTTTTGCTCAGTATTTTTTTTCATGTCAATCCAAGAGTGATCCCTCTAGAACACAAAGCTGAGTACAACATTCTACTGCTTAAAATTTCTCATGGCTTTCTATTGCTTCAAATTCCTCAATGTGGGTTATAACGATTTCTATAACTTCATTAATTTTTGTTTTTTCTCGAAATCCTTCTCTAATCACCTTCTTCACTAGATTTTCCATGTATATGTATTTAAATGTATATGTGTATATATGTACGTATGTATGTATGTATGTATGTATGTATGTTTGTATGTATGTATACAAGTCGTGCTGGGAAGCAACAACTGAGAGAGTTTTTTTGATGCCAAATTTTCTGGATTTAAATTCTCTTTCATCACCTGATTAGGGACGTGTTTTAGTGATGGAGTTACTATTGTGGTAAAACAAACCACCCCAAACTCAGTGGTACGAAACAATAACCATTTTAAGGCCACAAATTCTGTGGGTCTGGATTAAAATAAGAGTCATTAAGGACAGTTCTTTGCTGGGTCTGAAGGATCCACTTCTAAGATGACTCATGCGTCTGCTGCCCTACCTCGAATGGCTGGAAGAAGGGCTCTGCCGGGGTTGTCAACCACAGACCTCCATGTGGCCATTCCAGCATGGCCATCTCCAGATAGCTGGGCATTTTACTGGCAGCTCAAGGATCGAATACATGTGTTCTAGCAAACTTGGTGGGAGCCGCTTGGTCTTTTATGACCTGCTGTCTGAAGTCATATGGCGTCCGTTCCACTGTACTCTACTGGCCAAAGCAAGATTCATGAGAACATAGATCTTTTCCATATTTTTAAACTGTCACACCTTAGGAATTTCCATTTCTGTACTTATTTTCCTTATCTGTTAAATGGAGGTAATATAAGCATGGGTCAAATGAGATATTTTATAAAGCGACTGAATACATAGTAAGTGGTTAAGAAATATTATATATTTTTGTTTTTCAATAACATTTGCGACTGAAATTCAATTACCTTTCCTCATTCTCTGATGAAAAAGTAGGTATGTCAACACTCTTTTCAGGAAGTCCTCTTTCACTCTTCAAGGTCCTCCCCAGGTCCAGTCCCTTGATCTCTACAGTGTTATAAATGCCAGTTTATGTGTTTGTCTCCCCTACTAGTCTGAGGCCTAGTTAATATAGTATCTTTTGCATACATCATAGTGTCTGGTCCATATTATATGCTTAGTAAAACAGTTAATATAGTATCTTTTGCATACATCATAGTGTCTGGTCCATATTATATGCTTAGTAAATGCTTGACAAATGAATGTCTTTATTCTTAGAAGACAGGGCCTCGAGACCTTGAGATAGGATAATCATATATCCCAATTTGCCTGGGACATTTTCCATTTACATCTGCTGTTGTAGCACAATTATTAATAGTGCCACATTTTATTCTCAAAAGGTTCCCAGTTTGGATAATTAATTTTACAGTATCTACTCAAAGAGCCATCTAGAGTCTCAATAATATTAGTCAAGGAAAACCTGCCCTAGGCCTTCTGACACTCTTTCCTATCACAGCAAGAAAGCTCGTGGGAAACACTGGAGCCTGGGAAACTCTCTTCTGACCAAGGTGGGGAGGGTGTTGAGGGAAGTATTGCTTGTGCCGTCCCAGTGAGCCAACCTATAGTGCTGAATCACTGGCAGCATTTCCCAAAAGTGAATTAAGAAACTATTTCCCATTGACTCAAAGGATGTGAGGCTGTCATTGGTCCATAGTGACTAGAAAGGAATCACATGGTTAACTTTAACTTATATTGAAAATTGGCTTAAGTCCACTCTGAAACCCCATTCCCTGTTGTTCTCCAGGAGTCTTTGGGTATTGCCCCACGTGTTTTTCAGGAAGTATTGGCTAGTGAGTGCTCTTGGGGTATGCTGTGAAGGAGTTTAACATGAAATAAAATTGCATTAGGACTAAATTGTAAATGAACTAATGCTCTGATGTTTGCTCTCATCTGGAAAAACAGGTTTAAAAGATGCTGGGAAATCAGGCCATAAGATCACTCAAGAAAAGAAATTTGAAAGAATGTGTCATCACCTCAGATAGTGCTGCCAATTGCCATTTTTGGAAGTGAAAGGTACTTTTTTTTTTTTTTTTTTTTTGGCTTTCTGGCTGGTCTTTCTCATTTCTCAAGGCCCAGTTTAAGTACCGCTTTGTCCAAGAAAATTTCCTGGGTTGCCACAGACTGACTCACCTCTCCTTGACCTTTGCTTCTCCCCATCTTCTTAAGCTTGCCTTTATTTCAAAATTTTACAAATCTGGCCGTTCTCCTGTAATGACAATAACCTTTGATACAGCACTTAAGTGTGCCAAGCACTGTGCTGAAAGCTTTGTAATAATCACTCCTTCTAATCCTTACCACAAGGCAAGTACTGTTACCTAATTTCATAGATAAGAAAAGCCAGATAACATTGTATTGTTATTTGTTTTTAGCATTACATCACCCCCTTCCCATCTAATTTGTAAACCTCTCAAGAGCTGCAATAAATTTCTTACTTCTTGTTATCTTAATTTCCCCACATACAGTAGGAATTCAAAGGAGCAAGTTATTGATATTAATGGCTGATATTACTTTCTATTGTCTCCATAAAGACAGGATTTTAATACATATATATGTAGAAGTGCTCTATAAGCCATCTATTAAGCCCTGGAAACCTCATAAAAAGCCAAGAAAATTAAGTGTGAAGAGAAAGAATAATAAGTGTGTGGGACTAGCCATTTTTAGAGTCCATTGATGTCGCTTTTGAAACACAGGAAGCTTTGCTCAGCATTTGTTTAAAAGAGGAAGAAAATATTTAAAATGTTAGGCACATTGTGACTATTTGAATATTCTCTGGTTGATTTCCAGCATTACATCTTTGAAAGTGTCCTGATTTTCCTATGTATTCTAGTGCTGAGTGGTATTTCCTGTCTCAGCCTACAAAATGGGCTTTGACTTAACGGGAAGCATCAATATCAGCATCTGCTGCAGTGACAGAAATATTGAAATAGTGACTAGTACATGGAAATACATTAGACTTTTGATCTTAAAATAAGCCATACACACTAAATAAATACATAAATGTGTATGAAATAAGTATGCATATATTATAATTTTTAGTCTGATTTTTATTGTCAAGAATGTTTCCTTTTAAAGTTCTTTTAAAGAGTTGGCCAAAGATTATTTTTGTGTTTTCTGTCTCACATACCCAAATTGTTAGATATTATGTGTGAGGAGGCCATAGAGGGAAGAATCATGAAAATTTCAGATGAAAAATTAGGTCATTTTCTCTTTCCTTTCCCAATACAGGCTGTTTCCTTATAGAATACTCTCAAATATTTTTTCATCCTAGTTTAGAATTACACAAATGACGGGGCCATTAACTGTTGCTCTGAGAGATTATTCCATAGAATAATAGGACTTGCTTCAGATATATTTTGTTCCAGTATTTTCAACCTAAAATTTCTTTTGCTCAATTTCATTTCATTACCCCTTGGACCACCTGTATAGTTCTTCACAGAAGGTTGCAAGATGCTCTAGTCAATAGGAAGTGAAACCCTCTGCCAAAGTCCATTAAGAAAAAAAAAGCATATTAAGTCTTAGGCCTATCACAGCTACAGAAGATTGTTCCAAAGAGAAAATTCTTAGGCCTTAATTCTTAGGCCCAGAAATAATCAACCCACTTGTATTTTAGATTCTGTCGAATAATTCTTTTTTCCCCAATATTGAAGGAATTCAGATTTCCTTAAAAAGTGAGGAGTGTGTGCGTATATGTGTGTGTGTGACAGAGTTGCCTGGAAAAAATAAAATATGTTTAAAATTTCTCCTACCCTTTGCCACTGTGCTCCCTCTAACTTTTTTATTTTAAGCTGTTACCTCTTTCATTCATTCACATCATCGAGATAGCAAGAACAACAGGAAACTCTCCATCTATACTTTTTCACATTTCAGCAAAGAATATTCAGAATAATTATGGGAACTGGATCCATTTACATTTGATGTACGTAAGCCTGCTTTGTTTATTGGTGTGTTTATTGACATGAGACATTATGATAGTGGGTATTTCTTAAATATAACCACAGAACTAGATTAGAAAAGGTTCATAAAGGTTTTTTTTAAGTAGGTATAAAAAATATCAGACTTCTTTTGGGCAAACACTAGACTTCTTATTCATGGGAAAATAAATGAAATAAGGGACTCGATCAGTTTGGTCTTGAGTTGTCTAGAATCCATTCCCTAGTAAGTTAGACTTGTATCAGTATGTTCAGTTCGGTCTCATATTCTAGCTATAACCTGGGCTTTTCCAATTCGCCATATCCCAGAGACACTGACCTAAGGGTTTGACCCATGCTTTATTGGTCCCTGTATGTCCACAGCTGAGCCCAATGCCTGGCAGACATCAGATGCTTTGTTCGATAATTGAAAAATAAGTCATGCACAAATTAGAAAAAAAGTAATAAAAGCAGTCATCTACCTAATATTTTTGACATCCAGCACTGATCATTTTTAATATCCCCAGATGAAAAACGTATTTCAGTAATAATCATGATACGAAATGAATGATAGTAACACCAAAAAAGAAATATAGACAATAAAATTTAATTAAATTTAATATATAATCATGCACATGAAAAAATCAAAAATAAAAATGAAACATGTTATAGAATAATATCTTAGCTATATATATAAATTAATATATAATACATTATGATTTCTTGAGAAAAGGAAAAATATTTTATGCTGTCATGTACTCTGTTCTATGACTTCCAGAGTCAAAGTTGAAATAACTAAAGTTTACCTTTTTTATCTTCACAACCATTTTTTCTCTTGAATATATTGTTTTAAACAGATGAAGCTGTAGTTTCATAGAAGTTAGAGACAGAACTGCCCCCAAGCAAATTCAAAGGATTCTGAACCATTTTGAACTTACTCTCAAAATGAATGTGTGTAGCTGAGTCTTTGGGCATATGAATGGGTGTCCTTTGACTTCACTTCTAAGTAAAATGTTTATTTTACAATATTTATTAAAAATAATATATTATTTATATATTTAAAGATTATATACATATTATTAAAACTTACCTGTAATCAGAGCAATTGTTTAGACCTTACACCAACAAAAGATATTTTGGATGGGAAGAGTATTTTATCACTGTCAATGATTAGAGTTGACAGAGCATGGGGAAAAGGAAACACGGTGTGCCTTTGAGTTTTTTATTGGTTTATTATTAAAAAATTCCTATCATTTAAAAATTTTTAAATTCTCTGCAGACTATGATGAATTGCTGGCACCTGGGGCAGACCACTCCCATTGTCTGTCCTTGGTATGCTACTGTGGAAGTGATTAATTTTGCTTTGAACACAATTTTATATTAAAAATAATATAAAAATCTCAAGTTATCAAGTTTGACTTTCATAGTTTCCAGATATATAGTAACTAATTTTTGAAGGCCTAACTAGGAAAGAGAGTGGAGGAAGAGTGAAATCCTGCTGAAAAGGACAGGGGGCACTCAGAGAGTAGCAGTCTGTGTTGGGCTCCTAGGGAAGGAAGAGCAAGGACATCAGCACTTTAGAAAGGGAAGTGAGCAGTAGACCGAAGAACTGACATTAACGTTCTGTTGGTGATTATCTTGGACTGGTGGTGGGAAGATCAGAAGCAAGTCAATTTTTCTAGGCTTAACTTCTCATCTCATTCTTTTAATTTTTACCTTTGACCAGGGTTAGGCATACATGTTTTCTCCATTCTATTGCCCAGTTCCTGAGGAGACCCCTCCCACTCTTCCTTCTGTGGCTTATCTGCTTCTGTCAGGCAATTCCATGGTGAAACTGCAAAATGGTGAAACACTAAATACATCCCAGGGTCATCCGGAACATTTGTATGCCAAATGTGTGGCATGTGTAGGGAGTGCTTTGCATTAAATTCTTTCTGACTTTCTTCTCTTCTCGGGCTCAGTTTTCTCTTGCTGACAGAATTAGCAGGGAAACCCCTGCAGTCCTTCGTAGGCTTTCTGTGTACTTCCTTCAGTCAGAGTAAAAGTAACAAAGAAGTACAATTCTTTGAGATGACTCTTAGCCATTCTGTTTTAGTCCTTATCCTGTCTAACAGAAGTCTCATACAAATATATGAGAATATCCTACTTTAACTTGCTTGATCTTAACCCCTCCATTTCCTACTTACTTGTCAAAAATGGAATTTCAATATATCCATTACTTGGGCTATTATTTTTTTAAAAAGTGTTGGCGAAGATGTGAAGAAATTGGAACACTTGTGTACTGTTAGTAAGAAAGTAAAATGGTGCAGCCACTAAGGAAAACAGTATGACAGTTTTTCTAAAATTAAAATCAGATTTAACATGTGATCCAGCGATTATACTTCTGGTCATACACCAAAAACAATTAACAACAGGGCTGTGAGGTGACCTGTTTCATAAGTATGCATACCCATGTTCATATCCGCATCGTTAATAATAGCCAAGAGTTGGAAGCTGCCAAGTGTCCATCGAGGGAAGAATAGGTAAACAAAGTGTGCTATATACATACAATGGATTATTCAGCCTTAAAAAGAAAGGAAGTTCAGACACATGCTACAACATGGATGAAACTTGAGGACACTATGCTAAATGAAATAAGCCAGTCACAAAAAGATACATATTACATGATTTCATTTATATAAGTACCTAGAGTAGCCAAGTTAATAGGGATAGAAAGTAGAATGGTGGTTCCCAGGGGCTGGGGTATGGGGAGTTGTTTAACGGGTATAGTGTTTTAGTTTGGGAAGATGAAAAAGTTCTAGAGATGAATGGTGGTGATGATTGCACAACAGTGTAAATGTATTTAATGCCACTGAACTGTACACGTAAAAATAGTTATACATAAAATTTTACCCATTGTACAAGAATGTGAATATACTTAACACAACTGAACTGTATACTTAAAAATGGTTAACATGATAAATATAATATTATGTATTTTTTCCACAATAGAATCTGACAAAAGTTACATACCTTCA
The DNA here is from genome assembly GCF_000151845.1 of Pteropus vampyrus. Lineage (NCBI taxonomy): Eukaryota > Metazoa > Chordata > Mammalia > Chiroptera > Pteropodidae > Pteropus > Pteropus vampyrus. The sequence goes on from NW_011888882.1 coordinate 2,869,933, forward strand.
TCCTAGAAAACTGCATGGGAAAATAATGATGTTATGTGTATTTTACTATAATAAAATAAAATTGAAAAAATAAATTTTCAAGTTTGATTGTTACATGTCACTCAACAAAAATAATAGAGACCGTTTTCAGTGAGCTAGAGTCTGATGACAGAAGCCACGTGATCTTGCTCATCACAGGCAAGTTTTGAAATAATGCTTGGTGGTGGGAGTCATTCTAATAGAACATGTGGTTGAGTGGTGTCAACTTATTTTTTCCAAGTCAGAGAGACCAGCAAAAGAGTAAGTCAGAAAAGCAAATGGCCGCCACTATCTCACTGGATGGTATTCTCTGAGATTGAGTGTTTATGTCCTGAACGATCTTTACTGTGTTTAATGATCTGAATGTTCATTTCTGCTTCTGTTGCATCTTACTTGAGGCTATTCATGCAAGTTGATTTTTGGCAAAATTATCTAAGTGACACTAAACAAAATTAGATGTTATGTGGATTAAAGCAACATTTTAAAGAACAGAGGTCTTCAAAAGCTGTAATGTGATATCCCTCTTTTGACATTTAGGTTACCAGGCCTGGTGGCATGGGTTATTAGTAAAAGAAAGCTATGATTACCATGGAGACTATATGGCAATAGGAAACAGCAATAATGATGCTTTGATTTAAGCCTTTCCTCCCCAGGGTTCATATATGCCATAATTTCTTTTCATGATACACTGAGAAATTAGGGAGGAGTGGGGATTATTATCTCTACTTTATGGAAAGTGAAATTGAGGCACAGGGTAATAATTGATGTTGAGGCAGTGACTCATTGGCAGGGATAGAATTAGATAATAGGTTTCTAGTTTCCTGATCTCAGAGTCTCCTGGCTAGAAAAAGCTTGCCTTATGTTCTGTTGATCCCGCTCAACAAAACTTTTCCCCAAAGTCCCTATGCATGGCAACAGTTGGGTATCCCCATAAGCTTTCTAAGCAGAAAAGTTAAACAAAGAGATTTGGAATTTCAAGTCCCCCCTCAGGTGAGGGAATAGATAGATGACCATCACATAACTTCAAAATTGGTTGGAGAATCTCAATTTTCTTGACTGTCACATTTCACTGTTTCTAATTTCATTTAAGCAGGAAAAAAAAAAAAAAGATTGGAATTTCCGTGAGCTCCATTTTCTTGGCTTAGAATCTACAAGCTCCAGTTAAGTGCCACAGTGAATAAGTGTCTCCTCTGTGTTCAGGGAAAGACCACCCTCTGACCCAGGGATGAGATTTCGCAACACGCAGATGGTGGTTTTCAGAAGTTCTCAGCTGGAGCAGCTAAATAAGACCGAGACAACACAATCCCATAGACAAAGTTCAGACCTATTTTAATCTCTGAGTGAGGCTGTTACTTTGGGACAAGGCTCTTCTTGTCTGATTTCCTGCTATTTTCAGTGATTCACAAGCCTAAACCTCTTTCATCTGGGAGTGTGGAGCCACATTCCCTTTTCAGATTTGTTTGTGAGTTAAAATAGTTCTCATCCTTAATCTTCTTGGAGTGTCTTCTGACATAGAATTCCTCAGACTGTGAGCCTAGAGGAGTACTCTGGAAAAAAGAGTTAGGGCAGGCTTGGAATGCAAATCTCTGGGGAAGAATGGGAGTGTAGCAGGAAGTGGGATTGCTGCTTGCTTGAATGGTCCCACAGAGGCTCTGAGCCAGCAGGTCAATTGGAGGGGCTCACTTATCCAAAAGGTGACAGTTCTCTGGAAGGCTTCTGCACTACAGTCAGATGTGTAGGTTTGCCTTATGCTATCTGCTGAAGTGTATGCGCCATGCCCATGTTTTTCTCAAAGTCCCAGCATCACTCTAAATCTAGTGAAATTAGGATAATAGACTCTCCTTTAGTTTTTTAATGACACGGTCTCATGTTCATAATCATTGGTCCATTTGGAATAATTGTCCTCATATTTATGGGTTATTTCTCCAAAGTGAATGTTACACTATAAAAGCTTGCTTATGTGATTTTCATATATCCTGTGGGTTTTGAGTTTGCTGGTTTTGTCCTTTTTCTTAGAACTTCATCTTCTGTGGAAACGTCTCAAATCACTGCTCCTGAATTGTTTAATAACTCAGTTTGAGGTAAACAGAGAAGAGGTTGAGGAATGTACCTATGCTAGCCTTCAGGGAACCTGCTTAGAGTAATAATATGGATAAGTTACTACTTATTGACTCTAAACTCTTTGCCAGGCTCTGTAGTGCAAATGCTTTACATATAGTCTCTAATTTAATATTCATAAGAATCCTGTAAGATCATTTTGCAGAAGACAAACAAAGTTTAGGAAAGTTAGGTAATTTTCCATAAGTCACATATTTAGTTTCTGGATAGAACTAAGATTCCATCTCAGGTTTTTAGGAAACAATTTTGCTTAAACTTTGGAAATAAATGTTGGACCTTCCCCAATGTCATGATCTTTGTTAATATCTTAAAATTAAATATTTTCTAAATGTCCTCTCTCTATTTATTTATTTATTAATAAATTTATTTATTTTTTATGGTGACATTCGTTAACAAAATCTAGTAAACTTCTCTCTCTCTTTAAAGAAAATGTCCCTGAAGTCAGTGAGAAACTCTGGTGAGTTGCCCTTTTCATTTGTTTATAAGAGGAAATGAGAACTTTGTGATTGTTCCACACATTCTTGCCACTTCCCTAAATCAAAGAAATAAAGAGCCGCAAAAACATGGCCGTCAAACATGTTTTCATATCAAAAGGTCAAAAACCAAAGATCCTTTAGCTTACCATGAGGAAATAGTGGGAAGAGAGCATTGTCACAAAAAATACCAGGAATTGCAAAAATAAATAAATAAGCAAAAGGCATGTGGAGGGGGATGGAGAGAAGGAATTAACATTTTGTTTCTGAATTCTGATCCAAATCTAATGTTTTCACAAGTAACAATCGAGCAAAAGACTGAAGGCCTTAGGGGTTGGCTGTATCAACACTCCACCCACAAAATGAAATGGAGAATTGTTACCACCCCAAGCAGACAGCAGAATGCCCTACTATGAGCTTGTCTATACTCCAGAGCAAGGTGCAGAGTTAAGCCAATTATCCAAAATGTCAAGTCAAAGAAAAAATAATTTGACTCCAATTATCTAATAGAAATGTCTAGAAGACTGAATAAAGGACACAAATTCTTATCTTTCTTTTGATGTAAACAAAGTGACTTTGTGTTTAGGCAACTTCAATTGTTAGTTATTTAAGATTTTTTAGTTTCTAGACTTATTTCTCACAGAAGAAGGTTCATGTTCCATTGTGAGGGAAGGGCTTTGGCTGGAGGTTTGGTTTTTAGGTCACTACCAGTACTGGGGAAGGATGAAAGTAGGGCTTCTCAATCTCAACTGCAGAATCATCCTGGGAACTTTTAAAAGTATACCAGTGACCCTGGGCCTATCTAAGGTCAACTAAATCAGAATCTCTGAGGATGGAGCTTAGGCCAGTATATTTTCTAAAAGCTCTGAAATGATTGGAAAGCATCTAAGATTGAGAATCAAGAGGATCCCATTATGCTGATAGTGACAGGTATAAAAAAGATGGAGACTACTTCAGCTCAGTTGCCCAAGAGGTCCACAGGCATCAGATTTTTAAGAATATTGAAAAGAGATGAGGCAAAATGACAGTTTAGGTTTATTTTCTTGCCTTTTCACTAATATGGTGACCTCCTATATCAGTCTAAAATGAAATATGACTTAAAGTCTTTAAAGCTAGTTACGAAAGCAAATTTATAAAACACAAAAATTCCTTCAGAAATGAAAATTAAAAATCTATGTTCTGATGAGCATGACTGAATCGAAGAACAACATTGACCAAAAATTTGTATTTTAATTTGTATTTTAATATCATTCAGGAATCACCTTCACAAAGTCCTTCTGCTTTGTACTTTACTATTTGCACAGGTACGATTATTTACCGCGCCTATTTGATGGTTTAAGATAGGGGTTCTCAAACTTTGTTGTGCATCCAAATTACCCAGGGAACTTGGTAAAATCAAAATTGTTGGGCCCCATTCCCAGGGTTTCTGGTTTGGTGGGTCTGGAGTGAGACCCAATAATTTGCTTTTCTAACAACTTTCTTGGTGATTTTGGTCCTGGTATCACAACAAACTAAGGTAGAACTTGAACACCTCTCCCCAAAAAGCTCATTATAAGTGTGTGAAGAATAATGTGGATATTTAATTTAGTATTATTCTAAATTTAATATTTAATATTTAATTTAGTCTCATTCCAAAATGAATTTGAACAATTCTCTAAAAGTATAATAGTAGGTCAAAATTTTTAATTAAAAAAGTTAAGAAAATTTGGGTGAAAAGTAAGGGTTGAGGTGTAAAATAAAACCAAGTAGCACATACATATAGAAACTAAGTATTTTTAAAAGAAGATAAAAAATATATTTTATTATTTATAAAAATATGCATTTAAGAGTATAAATTTCATATAGCAAATCATATCATTTCTGAGCTTTTTATTATTTCTGAAGTGTTTTGAAACTTAAGTAATATATTTAACTATTCTAAAGTGAAGCAAAAATGAAAAATTGTCTGGTCATTCCTAAGGATATTAGCGAATGATGTGAGATTTTATTTTGTTTTTCTTTATGTATGTAGACTGCTTTCAAACAGAATACAGTCAAATGGAATGAGTGACATGCTTGTTTATTTAATACAGTTGTGTATAGTAAATAACTAAACTGAAAAAAAAAAATGGAAGCTTGAAATTTTTAAATTCATTACACAGGAATACAAATCAAAAGCAAAAGTAGGCTGAGCAAATAAGGCAACTTGAAAGGAGACTGCGGTCCCTGACCTGACACCCTGTGTAACAGGGGCAGCCATGGTAGTTGAGTTATTGCAGAAAACCAGGTCTTGGAGTTTTATATAAAATGTCATGAATTTTAAATGCTGACAACAAATTGAATTAAAAAATAATACTATGTGGGTCAAACAAAATACTTGTGGACCAGATTTAGCTTTGCTAATTGTAAACTCCAGTCTTCAGAGATTAATTTTACCTGGTTAATTACTAACTGCTCTTTGCAATCTGGTTATGTTTCTACCCAGGCAGCTAATCAGAGCAGAGCTAAACAATTTGTTGACTCCTATTTACATGGTTTTTCTTTAACCCACTGTTTCTCAAAGTGTAGTCATAAGTCACATCAGCATCATCAGGGAACTTGTTAGAAATACAAATTAGATTTGCCCATCCCAAATGAGCAAATTTTAGATGGCCCTCCCCAGCCCTACTGGATCAGAAACTCTGGGAACCAGAAATCTGTTTTAACAAGCCCCTTCATGTGATTCTGATGTACACTAAAAGTTTGAGGGCCTCAACTTACTTGAAGAGAATTTAGGCAGCCTCTTAAACCAGAACAGACTTACTGGGTTGGTAATAAGATGAATTCTTTACCAGCATGCCAGAGCTAGAGCTCACTGGTTATGTGACATTCCAAATGGTGCTGGTTATTGTTACACCATCAATAGATACTTTGACGTGTCCCTTTTTAAAAAGATATAGTTCCAAAGTAGCACAGAGAGTCTTTTGCTAAGAAATTGCTAAGAATAGCGGTCAGTTTAGAGACTAATGTCAATGCCCATTTTTACTTATTCTTGCCAACAGTTCTAGTTGTTGTAGTTGGTGTCAGCTGAAAATATCTCATTTCCTCTCTCGCCCACATTTATTCATTTTACAGAGCAGTCCTTGCATATTTTTTGAAGAGACATAGAACATAAATATATAGATCCTTGCAACTACTTTCTAATGATAAAATTGCTTCCAATATACAAACAAGAGTGAAGACATGTCTACAAAAGGGCACCTATTCTGAAAGAAAAAGAATTCAATCTTAAATCAGTATATTTACCAATATCCAGACGTGTGACAACAAATACTAACATTTCAACCTACTATTGAAATTTGAATATTTGAACATGCTATTTCCTTCCATGTATTTGACATCTTGTAGTTAGCATGGCGTGGTATAAGAAGCATTGGTGGACACTAAGGAAACTTGGTTTCTTGTCCCACATCTGTGTGCCTTAGACTGGTCATATGGGACTTCCCTTTTCTCAATTTGTAAAATGAAGGACTTGCGCTGCATGATGTCTGAGAGCTTTTCAGCTCTGAAAACATTCTATGATATTAAAGGCTTAGTGTCATGTGGCTTATGAGTCTTTGCTGAAGCTTCTTTAGTTGTTTGGTTATCTGTGGATTGTTTATTCACATGCATTCCATTTAAATCACATGCTACGAGTTCATTTAATTGAACTTTTATAGTAATATTAAGCATTTATATATTGCTTTTGATCTTCAAAGCACTTAACATACTTATGAATCCTTCCAGTAACACTTTGAGGTAGCTAAGTATTGTTAAAACCGCGCGTGAGAAGGGGTGGGGAGGGAGATATTTCAAGTCATTTTCACTTAGTGTTTTGCCTCTGGCTAAAGGAAGAGAATATACCACGGTGGCACAATTTTTTTTAAGTTGTCTTAAAAAAAGGGAGAGAAAATATACCAAGGCCAGAATTAAAACCGAGTCCCTGTTTTATATTAGACCTTGGTATCAAATCTTCCTTTTTCTAAACATTCTTAAGGGTTTAGAATCCTCCTAGCTCTACTCCAGGATTTTCTCTAATCTCTATAGGATGAAGGCATTTTGATGTCTGCCTCCTTGGAGGGCAGAGACCCCATCTTGCACAAGCACAGGCCTCAGTTCAAAACTGAAGTTGTTGGTGATGGTGTTATGGGTCCTTTCCTATTTTAAGCTGACTTAACTAAAATCAGAAGGAAATATACTTACTGTACAAAAGTGAAGGTTTCTATTGCAAGAAAGCAGAAAATCCATGTAGCATGTGCTTTTGGCTGCTAGCTTGCAGGTTTGCTGTCTTAAATTTTCTCTGTAGTTTACCAGAGAGCAACGCCTTTTAAAATAATGCCAAACACATGTTGAACTTCGGTAACCTTTACTCTTTAATGAAAATATAACTCTGAGCAGGGTGTATAATCAGAGACCCAGTAATAAAACTATTGTTCAAAATTTGAAAGTTTGGTTTGAGGATTCATGATGCTGATACTGAAAGAACAGTGCGAATGGAGTGACAGGCTGTGCAGAGAGGTGACAGGGAGAAAGGGTGAAGGGAGGAAAAGGAAGATGAGTTGTTTGGGGGAGATTGGGTAACTGCAGAAGAATTTCACTATCTCCCCAGTGTCCTCCAGACATGTTCAAAGATAGGAAGACTAGTACTGAGAGATGAATGTCAAAAGGATACCTACATGAATGATTCTCTTGTATATTAGATCACTTCTAGCATAATACTCATATATTCTACTTTAAAAATTAGTTCAGATTAGACTTTTCTTTTGTTATCTATTTTAATACAAAAATTAGTTTCTTTATAAATTTTGAATTAATAATATTACGATTTTAGAGATGTTTCATGGTCATAGAAATTTGTGAAATGGCTGCTTAAGCTATATTTAAACATAAGGTTATGTGTTCTGATTTTAAAAAAATGGAAGCTACTTCATTCATATTTAATAATGGGCTGTGAAAATGTAGCTTCACCAAACTGTTTTTAAGTTAGACAGTCTTTTCCTGGCAAATGTTTTAGATTGTCTGCCCTTGGGCTTATAACTGCTTTTTCACACTGTTGTAAAAACATGCATTTGCCTCAGAAAATACTTTCCTGTTTTCATATTTATTGGCTCACCAAATTTCATTTTCCAAAAGTACTAACATTTACTCTTAGATAAAAAGACGTTGTAGAGGAGGCAGCTGAGAGTGGCCTCCTGTTTGCTTCTGGCTGAGCTGCTCCTGATGCTGGTACTTCTCTGAGGTCCCAGCAGGCCTTGTGCCTGGTGCTCATCTTTGCAGGTTCTGACTTGTGATGTTCTCTGTTAATATAAGATTGATAGGGCTCTGAGGTGACTAACTCTTGCATGCTGATCTACTCATGAGAGATTTGTTTATAGAGACAGTAATTTGTAGTATCAAGTAGAGATAGATCGTTTTTGCAATTAGAGTACTCCAAACAATTCCTAGGTCTAAAGATATTCTAGTTCAGTAACCCAAAGGTTTCTCTGGGACAAAAGAATCACCATACACAAAGGAAGCAGGTGAATTGTGGAGGCTATTTTGTCCAGGCAGTTGTAGAGCCAGGGAAATTGTCCTCATTAGTTTTTGGAAGGTCTCTCTTCCTTACACAATGCTGAAGGAATGATCACAAATTTTTACTTTACAATACTTGGGGGTTTTTTGACATTGCAACTATCCAGGTGGAAATTATTTTTCTGTGCTCCATAAATCTGCTCCTTAACAACTTGGTGCATTCTGCTTTGTATTTTGATGAACTGTCTGCATATCTTATTTGCTGTATTAAATTTAAGCTCTTTGGGGCAGAAATCATATTCTATTACTCTCTCTGTATCTCTTAGTGCCTATAATTCTGCTTGCACACCATAGAAACTCAGTACATATGACTTATTCATTTATTCTTTATTCAATCAATATTTATTATGAGGCCCTCTTTTTATTTTTCATCAAATAGTTCCTTTAATGAGGTACCTGGATGCTGATCCTGACTAGAAAAAATACCTTTTGTATTAAATACCTTTTGTATTTAAAATATCTTTTATCATGGATCCATAACGATTTCCAAAGAAACACAGCACTGTCCTCTTCCTATATAGCCATCAAGTGTGAAAGCATATGGTTGGAAATAGACTATCTAACCACTATGGCTTTTGGAAAAAAGTCAATGCAAAATGCCACTATTTTTTTAGACACTGTAGGAAATGTATCAGAATACCAAAATATAAATTGCTGTATCTCGAAATTCTTCTCACGTACTTACTCTTAAGAGGGTGCCAGAAAGTCATATTCAGGGCCCATATATTTCAAATGTGTTAGAACATGCTTCATTGGGATTTCACTTAACAACATCGTGAGATGCAATATCGATTTAGCCCATACCATTTCTCTAGAACGAGTTTTAAAAAGGAAAAGGAATAAAAATGTCTAAGGCTGTATTTATATTAATGTCAAGTAGACTTTGAAAACTAACTTAAATAACCTGCTTTCCCAATTCCATTTAACTTCACTGACTCTTTACATTGTCTCTTCTTTTCATATTAAATTTTTTTTTGGATAGGTTCTAAAACTGAAAGGTATAAATATTTCAAGACAAGTCTCCTATCCTTACCCCTGTCTGCCTCTTCCCCAACTCCTATCTTTTTTCACTAAATGATTTCTTGTCATTCTTCATATTGTACATAAAGTTTTCTCATTCTTTTTTAATAGATTTAGAGTGTTTGGTTGTAATGATGTAATTAATATAAAATCTTCTATTTGTATACATTTAGGTTTTTCCCATTGTTTTACTATTATAAACAATGATTCAATGAATAAATTTATGCAAATGTCATTTTGGAAATAGATCAGTGAGTGAGGTCAGTGTATATTTATATGTTTAAGTCATTCATATTTCCATTTTTTGAACAATCTGCTCATATAATTTGCCCACTTTTGGGTTGCCACTCTTTTTATTATTGATTTTTAGTAGCCCTTTATGTATTAGAAAAATTAGCATTTTTCAGTTTAAGTTGAAGATTTTTTTGCTAGTTTATTATATGTTTTGCATGTGTGTGTGTATGTGTCTGTGTCTGTGTGTCTATGTGTATATTTCAAAAGTTCTTTGAAATGTTATTGAATTGATTAACTTTTGCTTTTATGGCCTCTAAATTTTTAGTTATATGTAGAAAAGGCTTCTATACTCAAAAGTTAAAAAGAATTCTCTTTTGTTTTCTTCTAAATATTCTATGCTTTTATTTTTCATATTTAAATCTCTAATCCATTTGGAATTTATCTTGGTGTACAGTACTTGATATAGATCAATAAATTATCTTTTGACATAATCAAGAAAACTAAGATAAAATCTTCCTATAATTTGAAATAAAACTAAATCTATCTACTAAATGAATGGCTCAGATTGCTTGTCTACAATGATTATTCAACCCAAAATCCCCTTCACTTTATATTATTTATACATCTTCCAACTTTTCCAAACTCAGATTTCCAACTTTGAATTAACAAAGAGGAGTAATTCTTCATAAGGCCAACCTAATTAATCATCGTCAATACAATTCAGCATATTGTATTGACTCTAAAGGTCCACAGCACTAAAAACAATAAATTACTTAGTTTGAGTTCCACATTGAAATTTTAATAGTTTAGTGTGATGGCAATAAGCATCCAAGAGTGAATACAGAAAAAACATTGAGTTAGATATAAAAAAATCTATGCTATATAGTTCAAATGTGATGTAAAGGTCCAAAAGATAGCATACGCAGTAGATAGAAGCTTCTAGTTTTAATTGGACAGGTTTATCGAAGGTGTAAATTTTGACAGTACTTCTGGTGGGAAATAGCTACAGGAGCAAGTGAAACAGGGGCAGGAAGTGGCTCCGCAGTAGAATGAGCTTCTTGAAACTCCTGGACAAATTTTTACTGGGGAAGACACAAAACAGGTGTGAGATGTTGACAGAATTTGCCATCACTTTTAGAGGCCTACTTAGGGAAACCAAGTGTGAACGAGCCCAAATGCTCCTAAGATAAGACTATACAATGGAGCTGTTGCTAGAATTACCTCTATCTCGCCTCAGATAACAAGCACTTGAAGATGACCAGGCCAAAAAGAACAGATGTAAAAGGGCAAATCTTTATCAATCCCCAACTCCACACCACACAGTTCACATCAAGAGGGACAGCCCCTGGTTAATATGGTCAGGAATACCACAGTGAGTGAGGGTTTCATAGGTTATCATAGCCCAGTAGTTGCCCTCAGCATATAAAGAAAAACTAATCGGACAAAGTTGTAGTCATGGGGTAAATGGCTTTGGGGATGTTCTAAATATTTCAGTAAAATATACTGTGTAGATGTTTAAATTGGTCATTTAAGGAGCACTGAGATATGGAGAGAATACTGGACTAGATGTCAAAAGAACTGAGATTTAATTCTGGTTTTGCCATTTAGCTACTTAATTGTGTAAATTTGAGCAAATCGCCCTTTTTGGTTTTGTGTTCTGAATAATTTAGCATTGCTCTATGGATGAATAACTGAAATCTCAGTGGCTTACAACAACAAAAACAGATTTTTTTTTTTTTTTCCTAACGTTGACATGTGAGAAGGATTATATGCTTGTCTGCTTCAAGTATCCTCTTTGTTCCAGGCTGAAGGAGCTGTCCTCTTCAGGACATTTGAGCTAATAGCAGAAAGAAAAGAATAGGGAGCTGGCAAAACCATATGATGACTATTAAAATTTCTGCTTGACCGTGGCAGATGCAATGTTTCCTCATATACCAGTGGCCCAACAAAGCACATGGACAAGCCCAATGCTAATTAGGTAGAGATATATACTTCTCCTGCATGTTACATTGCAATGGGTAGAGTCAATTAATCCTTTAATAGAAAAGGGAAGTGAATATTTGGGAACAGTGATATAATCTATCTCAAGTTCTAATTATAATTTTATCACTGCTTTCACAATATGCAACACAATATTCTTTCTGATCTTTGGATATTAAATGGGGGCTTATATGATCGCTACCATTCTTTCTGTTCTAAATTTCTATAATTCTGGGAAACAGTCATTTTGATTTGTTGTCAGAATGTGGTTAGAAGAAAGGAATGCAGCCAGGATCTACATTCTGTCTCTGTTCCTATGATGAATGACAAGTATAGCTGGTTATAGTTAATCTCATTTTACTAGGTGGTGAGTGATGGAGTTTGGATTAAAACCCAAATTTGTTGGATTCTCTAAGCACAAATGTTCTTGTATGTTTAGGTCTGAATTTCTTAAATAGATTTTACAGTACAATACTTTTAAAAGTATGGCATAGTGATGGGACAGCAACTGAGCTCATGAGAAATAGACTTGGCTTAACAGAAATCGTAAAAAAGGTCTCATGAAAAAATTGATTGCAATTAGAAACCACCAACATTTGATTCATATGCAAATATACAGTTGACATTGGATAACATTACAGATGTTAAAATTATCAAATGAGATACCTGACATAGAGTAGTAATAATAATAGAAGACGAAATGTGGCACCACTTGCTGGTAGGTATAGCCTGTATAGCAAATGGTGGACCTCACATCACATGGTCTGTGTTATATTATCCTGCAAGTGACTACTGATATTCTGTTCACACTCTTTTTAAAGGAAAAGTATCAGAAAAAAATCAAAATAGCTATACCTATGTGTTTGATATTTCTCTCATATTTTCTAGAGTAATTGGAGAGGAAATATTGCTAATGCTGAGAGAGTTTTGTTTTGTTTTGTTCTGTGGAACACCCATTAACATCTCACAGAACACTAGTGAGGTTTTACTTTGTTAAAAGATAAACAGAGGCATACTAAAATATGTAAGAGTTTACTTGAGCAAACATTTATTCAAATTGGGAAGCTCTAAACTGGAAGCTCCACAGACAGAAGCTAGGGGCAAAACTTTTATATAGAGGACACTGAAGAAAAGCAAGGAAATTATTTGATTAAGTGGTTGCCTTATTTGGGGAAGCCTAGTTGGCTGTTTGTGATTAGTTGTCCTTAAGTTTTGATTTCTTAACATCAGGCATTTAAAGGCTTAGGTTTTGGTTTGCTTACTTAGGCTGCTAAGGCATTAGCATTACATCAGTCTAATGGCCTCCTTGTTTAATTAATTTAGCACCTTTACATAAGATTTTTGTTTGGAAAAAGCCTTGAAAATCACTAGTCTAAAGTTTTAATCAATCTACAACTAATTGATTAAAATCAATAACTGATTGATTAAAACTTTAGAGTAGTGATTTTTGAAAACTGTGTGCTTAGTCCTACATGCAGGCTTGAAAGAATAACAAAGACCACCTGGGACCCAGCACATTTTTGCATTCTTGTATTTGGCACATTCTACTGAATATATTTATTTATATCTATATGACTCCCACTTTGAACTTGAAACTTGTTTAGGGGACCACGATTTGTCACACATAATTGGTGCTCAATAGATACTGATGTGAACTAAACTGAATTTTTTCCACCCTGAAAGGAAATGCAATTTGATTGGTTAAAAAAGATTTGTATACATAAAACATTCAAAGATGTTTTAATAAAGTACTCACATGAATGAGACAATAGACATTTTGTTTGTTTGTTTTAGTGACTAACTAATCCTTTAGGGAACTTCATCTTGAATTGAGTCTACAAGGACTGAGTCATAGAGGAGAAAGTCAATTTTGGGTAAGCAAAATGGCAATGCTAACATTTTGACAAAATGCATTTATTCTAGTTCACTTAATTCTATACCTTTGATTCTACAGAAAGACACTTTCATCCTCATGACTTTTCTAGCTTGTCTCTGTTTTTTAAGCTTCCTAAGGTAACAAGGTGGTCTCCAATAATTCTAAGTTCCTGGTATTTTCACCCTTGTTCATTCCTCTCCCACATTGAACTATAGAAACAATAAATAACATATAGTATAAATAAAAGAATATTGAAAAAATTCATGACTTCTGAGTCTAGGTCACAAAAGATATTGTGGCTTTACCTTGCTCACTTGGATCACTCACTCTGGGGGAAGCCAACTGCTGTGTTGTAAGGACACTCAAGCCGTCCTATGGAGAGGTTTGCATGGTGAGTGACAGGCTTCCTGCCAACATCCAGGCATGGGAATGAGCCATTTTGGAAGTGGACTTTGAGCTCACAAAGCCTTTAGTTGACTTCAGCCCTCATAAACATCTTAATTGCAACCTCTGAGAGATTCTGATCCAAAATCAGCTATATTTCTGACCCTCATAAACTTTGTAAGATAATATTTACTGTCATTTTAAGCTGCTAAGTTTGGGCTAACTTGTTATTTCACAATAAATAATTAATATACCTACCGTTATAGAATATCAAGATCCCTGACTGAGGTTCTTGTGTTAAAATATACATTCTATAAATTAAATCAAATCTTTCTTGGTTTAATTAATCTCATGCCATTTCTTGCTAAGTAAATTCTTTGCCCCTTTGGATCTTCTTCTTTGGTCTTTTAATGATTGTATACATGGACTCGTGTTTCCAATTTCTTATCTGGCAAACTCTTTATCAGACTTTATGACCCAGCCTTCTCTATCACTTAGATTGAGTGTTAATTGACAAAGGAGACCTAATTAGCAAAGACTTTAATAAGAGAGGTCTCTTTTAGTCATTGTTGTTTGTTATGTAAAAAAGCACTGGAGGTAGGCAGTTCACTGTTATAATGAATATGTTATAAAAAAATCTTGTAGACACAGTTCCTTATAACTCACAGCTCTAAATGTGGGTGTCTTCTTCATGGTCCAAGATGTTAGCTAGAGCACCATCCTTCACAATTGATTCCAAATAGCAAAGTGGAGGTTAGAAGAAATAAAGGGGTGAAGTATGTGCATTAGCTGTTTTAAAATAAAATTTTTTGAAGCTGTCACTCAATATTTCTCTTATGTCTAGCTGATTATAAATTCGTCACATAGTCACACTCATCTATTAAAAAAAAAAAAAGCTGAGAAATGAATTCTATTCTGAGAAGCTCTATGCCCAGCTAAAACTTGGGAATTCTGTTTCTAATTGGGAGGCTGGCAGGTTAAATCTGGTATAGATGTGATATTAGAGTAGACACAGCAGACTGTCATCTTTCTTGTGTCTCCTGAGGTTTATGGTATCCTCCACAGGGTTCCAACTAGCCTTTAAATGCCTCAGTGGGGAGACTTATTTGCCTTTAGTGGCCAAAGGAAATAATACATTCTTAACAAATGTGTATTGAATGATTGCACAATTAAATGAATGCTGTGTCAGCTAAGGGTTCTGAATCTTAGCTTCCTACTTTGATCTCTTAGCAGAAGTAGTCACCAGCAGCCTCCATTTCTATAAAAATTCCAGAAAGCACTCCAACAAAATGCCTTTTCCTTAGCTGGTCAATCATTAATCTAAGATCTTATGTATGGTGAACTTCCCATGGTATTTGCTTTTGACTGGAGAGAAGACTTTAAACTTGCTGTAAGAGAAAATGTTGCAGCAAATGTCCATTCTGCTAAATCATATTATTTTGGTCATATTTGATCACAAAAAAATATAATTCAGAACATGAACTTTATCTGAGAAAATATAGTGCAACACTACAAGATTTTCATGAGCTATTAGAGGCATGCCGAATAGGTATAACTAATTTGGGTAGCAATGATAGTATGTGAGAATCACTATAAAAATGTTCTTTTCCTTTGATCCAGTCATTTCAATCCTGGAAATTCATCCTAAACCAAGTAATTCAAAAAAAAAAAAAAAAAAGAATTCATATACCAGAATGTTCTTTGCTGTATTATTTATATAGTGCATTAACAATCAATTGGAAGCAAACAACCTAAATATTCAACATTAGGGAACTGGTTTAGTAGTGCTTGGTGTTTCAATACAATAAACAATTGAGGTAATTATGAAAATGTCATAAAAATAATAATTTTTTACTAAACAAAAAATATGTAAGTGCATGTTTGCTATGACTATAACCATGTAAAATATGTGTATTGAGAAAAACCACAACAGAACTAAAAATAAGAATAGTTTGGTGGGATGGTGAAATTGTGGGTGATTTTTTTTCCAAAGAAAATTTCCTTCAATTTTTTTTTTGATAATTTTAACATAAATATATAATTAAAAATTCTGTACAAGTGATAATTGAATCTTGTAACTAGCTGGTGGTGACATATCACTTCTTTAAAGGCCTCTGTTGTGCTCGTGGTGGCTTGAACAAGGTTACACTAAGCAACTATTTGATCAGTTCCCTGAAGCTTACACTCCTAGATTTCTCCAGTAATCAAATAGTAAATATTTCTCACTATTGTTCATTTAGGCTATTGTGGATATGTATGAATAGAATTGGGTCTCAGTGAATTCTAGCTCTGTACCTCCATCTGATGAAGGTCAGGTTTTGGGGGAGGTTATGAAATGTTCCATTAGTTAATATTTGCCCACTACTTTTTGGAGATAAATTGTAAATTGACTTTGAGCTCACAGCTAGTGAGCCCTACAACAAGTAGGCAGAATAAAAGGCTTAATACATTCATCCTTGTTCCTTCATTAGTATCACTGAGCTTTAAAGATATGTACATTTTTATTATACATATACGTATCCACCAGGGTATGTATGCTGTAAATCTAGAGAATTTTGGGCCGATTTGTCTAGAATTATTTTTTACTTTTTTTAATCCAAATAATGTAGTTCATACTTGTGAACAAAGAGTGACTGGATGAAAACTAAAGAGTGACTTAGATGAAAGATACATTTTGTTTGACATTATTCTTAAAGTTGATAGGATTTTAGAATTCTTCCAGGAATTGAGCAATTGGCTGCCTGAAGGTAGATAGACAATCTCTCAAGATGTTTTCCATATTTCTAATATGACTTGCAATTCACAGAAGTAGAAAATTTTTATGGAGACATGTATAGTATGACAAATTTTTTAAATGATAGCTTTATTCGGCAATACTTTAGATACATGAAATTTAAATCTCTTAAAGTATACAATTCAGTGGATTTTAGTATATTCACAGAATTGCACAACCATCACCATTACTTAATTTATAACATTTTTATCACTCCCAAAATACCCCATATCTATTAATTGATCACTCATTCTGCCCATCCTCTTCCATGGAAACCACTTATTTACTTTCTATTTTTCTGGAATAGTTATGGGCTAGGTGAACACCAGAATACACACTAGATTGATTATATATATATAATATGTATGTGATATGTATACACACACATTGTCTCTCTCTTCACATACAGGCATACACATGTATATATGTACATATATATGGATTATAAAGACATTGTATGAGAGACACTCTTTCAGATTGAAAAATATAGACCCCCTCAGGCATTCATATGCCTTCATATGTTAGAGATAGCCTTTGTATGTCATCCCACACGTTAAGGACTCAGTCCTGCAAAACTGACTCTCTTTGCTCAACACACACCCAAACTTCAGATGCCAATAGAAAGTCCAGGTTGTCACCTACGTTTCTAACCAATCAATAGGTCACAGGTTCCAATGACCACTCTCCCTGAATCCTCACAGTTCACCAACCTGGAAGCTCTCTGAACTCCATCCATTTAGATTTTTATGGAGGCTTCATTACACAGACATGACTGATTAAAGCATTGGCCATTGGCAACTGAGCTCAGTCTCCAACTCCTTTCTTGTCTCTGAGGCTGGGGGGGTTTCCCTTCAATCACATGGTTGGTTCTCCTGGCAACCAGCTCTCATCCTTAGGTGCTATCTAAAAGTCACTTCATTAACATAAATTCAGGTGTGGTTGAAAGGGATTTCTTATGACTATTCAAACACCTTTACCTATCTTATCAATAAGGAAATCCAAGGGTTTTAGGAGCTCTGTAACCGAAATGGGACAAAGACCAAAGATATAAGAAATATATAAATCAGAAATAAATAAATCAGAATATCACAGCAATGGACCCAGCTTGCCTGGATTTGAATCTTTGGCAAGTCATTTCAGAGCTTTGCTCCTGTGTTTTCCCATTTTTGAAATGGGGATGATAATAGGACCACACCACAGGATTGATAGGAAGGTTAGATAAAAGGACATACATAGAAAACAGAGAATAACATCTGATGCATAGTAAATGTTATCTAGATGTTAACTGTGTTATTGAGGATTTAATATGTCTCTACTGAATCAATTATTTGATCACTTTTTGAAAGTAATTGACTATTGCTTCTGATAGCGGTTTACACATTAGAGTAACAGATTAATCTCAATGAACCACAGTGTCTCTCTACTTTACTCTCTACCACAAGAGTTCTATTGCCTCATGCTTCTTGCTTTATTACCATTTTTGTGGTTTTCTTTGGGCTTCCTCATCACTTCACCAACCACCAACTCTTATCTTCTATGACCTGTGACAGAAAATCTGACAGAGTTGACAAATCCTAATAGAATAGAGTATCCGTGTAGAGTACAATGTCACCCCTGGTTCTTAATCAACCTATAGTAGCAGGGCCACATATCACAGAGCCTAGCTACACACACACACACACATACACACACACACACACACACACACGAATAGGTATGAGCTTAGTGAAAAGTGGTTCCTGAAAAGAGGAAGGTATAATTTTAATTTTCAGTCATTTGCATGGAATATCTAATACACTGTCATGACATGAGATATTTGCCATATCAAGTGAGAAAAGTAGAATACAAATGTATACAATTAAATTTAATAATGAGAGAAAAGAAAATATACAAATTTTAAAAAACGTATTTTTATTTAGGCAGTGAGTCAACACTATTTTTCCTTTTCAATCTTTAGTAAAATTTTCTCTAATGTGCAGATACTATTTTATACTATGTACTTTATAGGTTATAAAGTCTAAGTAAATATTTAAAAAATATAACCATTTCTCCATTTACAAACTTTACACAAGAAAAGCGGGGAGTAGTAATAATTAGATAATTTAGCTTGGGGATTTTATAATTGTGAAAAGAAAAAGCATTTTAGATCAGATTTCTTGCATTGTCCAGTCCTCCCCCTAACTGACATTATTATATTGTTCTCACCATACTTATTTTCATGAACATGGAGGCCATGTAAAATCTTTGGTTCATGCTACTTGCTCTGGATGTTCTGACTCTTCAAAATAGTTTAAAAAAATCTATTTACTTGAAGAAATTGATGACATATGGCTCACAGTTTATTTTCCAGCTGTTTTCTGTTAACCTCGACTCGTGATTCCTCCCACCCCCCAAATAATTTATATATTAAGGCAGAATGCAGGTCAGTGGGGAGTTGTACTTTGGATGTGACGATGTTGAGGCACAGAACATGAAAAGAGAACAGGACTATTTTAGCAAATTATAGAAGGTAACTGTTTACAATTTTCAATTCTTTCTCACTCTTCCATACTTTTCCTCCTCTTTTTCTTCTTTTGCTTTTATAAAACTTTCACATACACTCTTTTTCCTCCATCTTTTAAATGACTTGTGCTCCTGAAGTAATTCTAAACCTCTATGGGCAAGAGCGGCACCACTTTTAACGTCACAGGGTTACGGAAGCAATTAATTAAGAACAGCAGGCTCTTACCTGATGTCTTCAAGATGACTTTTAATTATGCTAAATGCCCTACTTTTCCTAATGAGGATATTCTGTAAACTTGCACATGGTTTTCCCACACTGCCCTTGCAGACAAATCCTGTGTCCAGCAAGACTGTTGCTGCCTGCCAGACCAAATCTTTTCTTTGTGACAAAGCCGGCCATTGTGTTCCCCATGCAGCCCCACTGATCTTTCCCAAAGAGCCTTTTAGAACATGTGCACACTTATTTTCCATTCCCTGATGTGCTGGATGCAATAATAGCCAGAGAACCATGGTAACTTACTTGTCTAGTGTTCTCTGAGAGCCATATGTGGCAGCTGAGCTCATGTATGTGTGTGTGTGTGTGTGTGTGTGTGTGTGTGTGTGTGTGTGTGTGCACGTACTCCTAGTTGGGGGAGGGCAATCTCTGGTGCTTTTGTTGGAGGGTTAGGGAGGAATAAAGAGCTTGAAGAAGTGACAAGGTGGCAGTGTCCTCTTGACTCAGCTGTTCAGGGGCATAATCCCAGCCCACAACTGGATGTCCAAGGATTGAAGGAGAATGTTCCTCCTGGCTAATTTCCAACTGTTTCCAAATGTACTTGAGAAAGTTCCATGTGATTTTTTTCATGTAGCACCTGCTCTAACAATCCCAAAGCAGCTTTTTTCTTCTCCATTATACTGTACATCTGTTATTTTGCTGACATGGAAGCTAGCATAACAATTAGATTCATTACTTGGCCCAATAAATTGATTCCAGCTAAGCTTAAAGATCTCAGTGTATTCTTTAAGCATTTAACCATTGAGAGAAAAAATTAAGAAATCCAGTCCAAAAAAGGCCTATTTGGGTTAGACCAGTGGCATGTCATTTGTTTCAAGGCAGTGATGAGATAAAATTATAAAGCCTGAGTGATGAGTAAGACAATGAGCAATATATGAGAATCAGTTTTACTTTCTCTTAAGCAAAAGCAATTTTGGGAAGGTACTTCAAAAAAATCCTAAATTTTCTGGTTGCAGAACAATTTTAACAAATGAAGTACTCATCGGAGTGACAGTTGTTTCCCCATCCGCTTCCCCTCCCCACCACACACACTTCTTTCTAAAAAAGAAAATAAATAGGTTCTTCTCTGAAGGTAATTTTTTTTCATAGAATTAAAAAATATCATTATTAAGTAGGGCAGGAATGGTAAAGAAGAAAGGTAATTTGAACACTCTTCCATGTTGAAGCACACACCTTGGTTCAAGCCTAGACACTGTCTTCAAGGCTGTGCAGTATACAGTAAAGTTTCACCAAACACTTCTGAGAGCATGAGAGAAAATAAACTGGTTAAAGATGTGCTCTGGCTAGGGGCATCCCATAAGGGATGCTGGTAGTGGAGATGAAGAAACTTTTTACCCCAATGGGAAATTTAAATTGAAAGAATAAACATGTGTATACTAAAACATAGCCAGTTTATATAATAGTGCAGATTCTGTCTAAATTAAAAATAATTTCCATTATAAAAGTTTGCTTTAAAGCTTATAAAAAAATGAAGCTTTTTTTTATTCATAAAAATATTGTTATACTTAGATTCTGTACAACAAATATAATTGAGCACATGTATAAAGAATCGTGCTAGTGGCTGCAGGGAATAAAGGTGAATAAGACATACCCTTTTTGAGGTTAGGCAAAAGATAGAGGTCGGAAAGACTAAGTGCAGACCCTAAACGTCTATTACAGGGCAAAATAAGGGAAGTCCCATAGTTGACAGGTATTTAAAAAAGTATGTGAAGGTTCAAAATGTACTGTTTAAGTCAGATTCAAAACAGAAAATGTACTGTTTAAAAAAAGAATGGATTAGAATTCCAACTCATGGAAGGGTACTCCAAGCCAGTTAACGGAATGAGTTAAGGCTGGAAAGTTCAAGCCATGTTATTTTTTTTTAACTAACTCATAGAGGTTAGCAAATATAAATATTTTATATATTATATATATTACATATAAACATATGTAATATGTATATAAATATATATAAATAAAAATATGAATCACCATTTTATACACAGTGTTTCTATATGAAATAACTTATGAGTTCACCAGTGAAGAAGAGAATATTAAAAGGAATGGTTTGTTCTCCAAGGTTCTGGGAAAACCTCTGGTGTACTTTTCCAACTGTAAGTATGAATGATTAAATGTTTGCAATTTGAAAGTTATTTACAAAGCTATGAAATATTTATTTTATGCATTCTTTCCACAAATATCTGTTGAGCACCTATGATACAAGCCATGTCTATGTGCTGGAGATACAACAATGAACAAAGCAAAATCATCACTGTCCTGAAGCTAAAATTCTAAAAGTAAGAGATGATAAACGAACAAACAAACAAGCAAACAAATATATGATGTCAGATGCTGATAAAATCTATGGAGAAAAATTAATTTGGTAAGAGGGATAGCATTTTATATAGGTGGTCAAAGAAGATATGAATTTCGAACAGAGACTTGAAGAAAGTACATAAACAAACCCTGCGAAGATTTGGAGGAAAGGCATTCCAAGCAATGGGAACAGAAGTGCAAAGGCCCTGAGGTAGGAGTATGCTTGGGGTGTGAGGAACAACTTGGAGACCAGTAAGGCTTAAGCAGATTGAGCCAGGGGAAAAGCATTAGAGGACTGAGATCTGAAAATTTGGAGATTGGAAGTAGGATACACATTTAAAGTTATTGTGAGAATTTTGAGTTTTAGTTTGACTGCAATGGACACATTGAACTGTCTGAAACAGAGGAATGTCATGATCTGACTTCCATTTATTTAGATGCTGGCAACTCGGGCCAAAGTGGCAGTGGCAGAGTGGGAAGAAGTAGGCAGAAAGTCTGGAATATTTTGAAGAAAATTGCCAATAGCCTTTACCAATGAGAGCAAGAGAAAAAGAGTCAAAAAGAACTTGAAGGATTTTAGCTTAAGCACCAGAAAGGAAGAAAGAAAGAGAACAGGGGGAAACCATAAACTGAAATTGAATCACAGTCTCCAAAGTTGGCCCCCAAATTTTGCAGACACTCTGTGAGAGGTGGCAGTTTTTCCAAGGAGTGATCAACTGTGAATATACATCTTAGAAAAGTGCTGTCTAATAGATATATAATGCAAGCTATAAATATAAGCTATAAATATATGCATTAAGAAAGAAAAACCAGGTGAAATTAATTTTAATATTTTATTTCACCCAATATATCCAAAATGTTATTATTTCAACATTTAAAGATCATAATTTTGCATATTCTTTTTCATAATAAATCTTCAAAATTCATTGTATATTTAATACTTAGAGTGTGTATCTTATACCTACTCAGTCAAGTGGTTAGTACCCACATTTGGCTAGTGGCTACCATTTTGGACAGCATAGATTTAGACAGTTCACATATTTGGGATCAATTCTTTCATATTTAAGAACTATGAAAAATAATTTAACTCTTCTTGGATTTGGATATGCTCTCCTCAGGTCATGCATATATAAAAATATACATCTACAAAGTTTAGATTTATGATGTTTAAATAGGACTAGACATAGCATTGCACTGTGCCATCAGACATATGGTTCAGTTGATGATCACTAGAGAACAACCAAATGAAAGAAATTAATTTATTTTCTCTGACTTTACCACTTTTGGGAATATATATTTCAAATCAGAGGGCGGAGGAAGGCTTATTTTGGGGTTAGTGTGTGTGTGTGTGTGTGTGTGTGTGTGTGTGTGTGTGTGTGTTTACTTTCATGCATGCTCACTTGCATGTTTGTTTATGCATCTCTGTGTTCTGTGAAAGATGGGTGGCCTTATTGTTTAATGAAAGTCATAATGCCATGTTAGTATTGGTAAAATTCCTAGCCCTAAGACATAGAAGAGTAAGGCTACCTGACTGCCATCCCAGTGTGGAGAGACCAGAATAATTATCTATGACAAATAAAAGCTAGCATACATTCCTGAAACAGATGGGAAAGTATTCCATTAGAAACAGAATGAATCTTAAAGCTTTGTAACTATAATGGAAAGCTATAAAAAATTATTTGTGGCCAAGAATAAAAATTTTTTGGCTTATAGGATATTTAATGCAATGGAATTGTTAGCTTTAAAAACAGACTCGTAATTATTAGTATGAGAGGGGAATGCAAAAATACAAGATCTAGGAAAGTTGTGAAGTGAATGGAGAGGAAAAACCCAAATGAGGAAAGATATTTAGAGAGAGAAGTGAAAGGATACAAAAGGCCAGCTTACTGGACTTCACTCTTTTGCCCCAAATCAACCCTACCTCCCACATGCAGGAGGAAAATGCAATTCCCTAGACCACCACCAGAAAGAAGGCAGGTGGGCCAGAAAGGTAAGAGGGAATTTGGGCAAGCTTATTTTTCACATAATCCATCAATTAGAAAGTCATTAAGTTGGGGCATCTTTTTAAAACGAATATATCATAGTCTTGGTAATTAGGTAACCAAACTACTCAGGTAGGAAAAAGGAGAGCAAGCAATTGGGGCCTATTCTCTACCAGATATTTTACAAATGCCATCTCAGTTAACTGCCACTTATTCATTTGTATTTGTTTTTAAATGTTAATTGCACTGATGATAAATGAATGCATGCTCATTGTAAAAGAAATTATATATGAACCCAAATTATATATGAGACCACTGAGACTCAGGGAGATTGAGCGATTTGATAAGTAGTAGAGATCTGATTTGAAACTAAGCTTTATTGCCTTATCATAAGAGGCCCAACCACCCCCCAAAGACATAGATAGGCTATGGGTATTTTAATGTGGAGTGAAAGAAAGGTGTGGAATGAAAGCCAATTTTGTAGTATGGGGATAATATAAAGAACCATGGAGGAATGGGTGCACCATTGCCTCTTAATACAAGTGCCAATTGTCAGATCCTTTAGTTTTCCTGCTCTTGGCTTCCTTGTGTGTGTATCCTGGTAACAATACTTGCTTGTTTTGTGGATTCAAGGAGATAGAACAAAGGACCTTTTTAAACTATAAACTGGTATATGTTAATACTGCTAATAATAATGTACAGCGTTTGTTGTTTATAAGAGTGAAGAACAAAAGTGGAGGCTTTGGACAGCTATTGAACAGTGAGTAATTTATATGTCAGGAGAGAGATAAAAAAAACATCTCAAAACATTGACAAAAAGGTTGGGAGTTGCTAAAGATATACAACCCATATTAACCTGTGTTGTCCTGTTCCTGATCATTTATCCTTCAATTTGTTCAGATTTTTACTGAGTGCTTCTCCAGTCAGATGCTAAGTTGGTACTGGTGGTATCAAGACAGACACAGTGATCTTTATCTTGGAATTAGAGAGCCAGCCTCTGGCCAGGAAGGGCATTTGTGAAGAATGCCTGAGAAGCTCCTTTGGAAAGCCGAGTGTGGGCCTGGTGAAACAGGTACTATAAAATCTAAATCACTAGCCACACCACGAAAGTGAGTACGTGCAAATCATCCACACCAGGAAAACCCAGTCAGCTGTGAGAAAAAAAAAACAGGTGATCCCTTTTAAAACAAAACCACAATGCAGAACATGTAAACAGCTTCCAAAAGTGCACAGTAAGGGAGAAGTTATTTATCTTTGTTTCACTTAAAATATTTCAACAAAGTTTTTTATTTATTTATTTATTTTTTTAATATGGAACTGTCTCAGTGCTCTTAAACATATGTTCAGAGATGACAGACCACTTGATTGAGAGCCAGATGGGAATAGCTCACAATGCAGTGTTAGGACTCTCTGTTAAAAGATCATCCATCAGCCAAGAAGATAAAGGATTTCTGGGAAGACAATTGAAGCCAATAGGGGAAATGGCAATGCAGAAAAATATGCAAAAATAAAGCTCTTTGTCAAGCTTCAGTAGTTTGTTCTTATTTATACTAAGTTATTTTCGAATCAGATATTTGTAGATGTAAAGATCCATTTATGGCAAGCTGGAAGAATTTTGAAAAAATCATAATGTATGTAATTATAGTTTCCTCTACTTTCAAATATACAACCCTTCTATTGAATTCTTCATGTATTTAATAACCCCTCACATATTGCAACAGATATTTTTGATCTTTGGAATTTGAATCAGTCCCTCTGTTTTTAAGCTGCTCTTCCCTGTTTCTAGCTCTGTGTCACTCCTTCATTTTTGAAGAAATATGTGAGATCTCAAAACCCTGCAACTGGATTAGGAGAGTCCACGGGGTCAAAGAGAAAGAGATGCAAAGTGAAAGTAGGAGACATTTTGATCTTGGCCCAGCTTTATCATCATCCAGCTACTTTGAAACATTACTTTTTGCTTCTTTTTCTCTTACGATTAAAGTATGGGATTTTATAATTTTTAATGATCCGACACAATTTCAAAATTCAAATCTGTTAGTTCACTGTTTCAAATGCTGTTTTTAGTCAACTGTGATTTGCTCAATATTTACATCTAAGCATAGAACCCTGTCCTCCCTAACAGGTTCCACAGGAAGTCCAAATAATAATGGACAAATAGCAATGGAGGTGGAATTTGGGGGTTTCCTTTTCTTTTCTTTCTTTGGAATTTTGCATGATTTCTTAACTTCACACTGATTTCTTTGAAACTGTGTTTTTCGTTCTTGCTGCCATGGAACACTTATCACGAATCCAGTCATTATTTCACTGAAAAAGAAAAATTATTGAGCACCTACGTGTCTTCTACAACTTCTCTAATGAAACTAGCAAATTTTACCCTATTTTGCAAACTGACAACAGTGTTCAAAACTCCTAGCCTTTTCTGTGCTGTGCCCTGTCCTGGTGATTCTTGACAGACTTTTCCATCATTTAAAACCAATCTCAAATATCACTCCTTCTGCAAAGGCTGCCAGAGAACTTCCACTTTTGCATCTATCACATCACATTATAATTGTTTGCTTATACATCTGTTTCCTTAACTAGACTCAGAGCTCCCTGAGGTTGGAAATCTTGTCTTGTTCAACTTTGTAGCTTCCTGTTGGCTGCAGGGAAGTCCAGAGCTAGAAAGGTAGCTCACCCTATGCAAGTATGTGACCCTTCAGGGGAGTTTTCCTGCCTCTTCTCTCACCCCTTCTTCTCCTTCCTCTTGTATCTACTTCTAAGTCCTGTTATCCGACAGCAGGGTTCATATCTTTTTAAGTCATCTGAATAAATGTTTAAACAACTAGAAGGTTTAATAAGAAAAATGTTCATCTGTGTATTTCTAGAGTTTAACACCGTGCTGGTATCTAGAAGGTACTAAGATACTAAATAAATGTGTGTTTAATAAATGACATAATAATAGGAATATTTGAATGTTACTATGAACTAGGCCTTGTTCTATGCAGTCTATATGTGATAACGCATTTAATTTTCCCAACCTAGGAGCAGAAACTATTGTAACCCCATTGTATATATAAGAAGAACTGAGACTCAGAAAGTTTAAGTGACTAATATAGGTTACACAATTTGAAAATGGCAATCAGTATTCAAACAAAGGTGATATGACAGGAAGAAGTTAATTTATTTTTCAGTTGAATCATCTCCAGGATTTCATAAATGAAAGTTATGTACGTTAATTCATAAGAATAACTTAAGGACCATGGATTAGGTACAGTTTTGGTTTCACATACAACATGATAGGTATGGTGGTTTTTTTTTTTTAATTTAATTTATGAATTTATATTTGGAAGTTTATCTGGGAAAATATTACCTAAGGGCTGATATGCTTCTCATATCTCTGGGAATATTGACAACAGGAGGCACAGAACTCAACAGCCCATAAGTCTGTCCAAGGAAGCATCTGAAACCCCTAGATGATACAAAAAAATGTGGAATGGGCAGCAATTACCTAATCCTCCCTAATTCTAACCTGGTCTGTGCAATATAAAAAACGTTCTTTCAGTATTTCTTAACTGACTGAGTCTTTCAAGGATCCTGAGTTCCAAGTCTCTAGGCAAAGTGGGGCTTGCTATGGAGGAAAGGCAAGAAGTAAGTTTTCTTCCCTTTTTTTGCCCTCTGGGTTAGCTCCTTTAAATAGTTCTTGCTTTCCACAGCCTCATCATCCTTTTTCCACTTCTAAATCTTCACTCCTGTTTCAGGTCAATATCATTAGACTAGTTCTGTGTCTTAGTTTCTTTCACTGTAAGATTGGGATAATAATTGTCACTACATCCCAAGGGGAAAACAGGGAAGCACAGAGTGCAATAAAAACTGTGCAGGGGATGGATTGGTGCTTAAGGAAGATAGGATGAGATGGAGACATGACTGAGGAAGCTTAAAAGACGAATATGAGTAAAGCAGGTAGATGATGGGTGGGGAAAGTTGGGCTATTTCAACTAGAGGTCTTTACCTAAAAGAGAACAAGAGTGGGCTTATTCTAAAGTCCATAGTCTTTCTCACACAGCAAATAGAGAACATGGTTCCTGTTCTAATGCAAGTGGAATCTGCCAAAAGGGGCTGGTGGGGGTAGGCTGGAGAAAAAAAAGCTGGTCGTAATCTCCATTCTTGTCTAATAACCAGATTGTCACCCCTATGTGTAGACATTCTGAATGTGCCGCTGGTATAATGCCATCATTATAATATATTATATATGTTTGAATCATTTATTGGATATTTTCCTGTGATAATCATAGATTTTAATCTGTGCTCTTGTATAACTAATTTTATACTCAGGAGAGGGATGGTTGTCTCTATCACCCCGAGATAAAAAGCAGAATGGCCCTGAGTCACACTTAGGTGTGTCAATGTTGGCTAATTAGTCACTATCCTGATGAGACTTTCCCTGCAATAAAATTGTGGTCATAAACTTAGGAGGAACCTTGAGAGTCATAGAATTCCTTTCTTGGCTTATCAGCCATCTCAGGCAGATAAGAAGATTAAAGCCCAGGTAGTGATTTGAGGACTTGAATTACAGGATGTTTCCATTTTCAGCTCTGTTTGCCATTAGTTGATCAGTTGACTGGAGAAGAATCTCTTGACCTTTAAAACATTAAATTGGTGCCTCCTGAATGCAACAAATTAAAAAAAATTTTTTTTTTAGTCTCCCATCCCTACTTTGTAAACAGTGAAGGACCTGGACGCATGGTTTACAAATGGCTTTGCTATTTTCTCAAGTGAGAGGAATTTTCTAACGGACCTTCTTCTGGCCAATTAGGCTGAGTTTGAAGACAAACCAACTACATCGTTCTTCTCAGTGGCACCCACCTGGAATGGAGGATTTTCACTCCAGGGGAAAGACAGATGGCAACAACCTCAGGAAGACACAGTGCACTATGGTTACACTTGAGATAGACAGAAAAGCCCATCTGACCAAAATTTCCTTGGATATATACGGTCCTAGAGAGCCATCCATTTTAGTTAATGAGCTAAACTTTTCTAACAGAACCATCTCTGGGAATGTTAACTCACTGTAGCTCTCTCAACTCCTCACACCTTAGCACGACTTTGTTGAAAGAAGATGAGACCAACCTGACCAAGGAAAGGCCAAGTGGGAATGGGGAGTTGATGCGAGGGCGTCCCAAGGAAAGACCTTACTTCTTCAGGGAAGAGAAAGAAATATTAAAGGAAAAAGACTGGAAAACAATCAGGACAAAATTGTGTTATTTTGTTATTTCCTAAAGATAAAGAAATGTTGGATTACTGAGCTAGACAGGAAGAAACCTTATAATTATATATTTATATTTAGTTTCTCCTTCTTCTTCTTCAAGTCAGGATTTTTTTAAAAAAATTATTTATGCCTACAGCACCTGATTTTCTTAGGTGGTCTCCTCTCCAAGTACTAACCAGGCCCGACTCTGCTTAGCTTCCGAGATCAGACATTGGGCTTGTTCAGGGTGGCATGGCCATAGACCATGGACTGTGAATCCACAGGGGTATGAACCCAGGACCTTCTGCGTGTAAAGCAGACGTGCTAACTGCTACACTATGGAACCATGTCCAGAATTTTCTTAAAAAAAAAAAAAAAAAACCCAAGTCTCAAGTGATCAAAAACTTTGCTTTGGCTGAAAACATGTATAGAGAAAGTTAGCTATGAGCTCTGTCTATTCAGGACAAGGACATCGTTGGAACACCTTTCAGGCAAAAAGATTTGAAAAATTTACCTATTTTGAATAAAGATTAAAAAAAAAGCTTTATTAAGATATAATTTACACACCATACAATAGACCCATTTAAAGTGTTAAGAAACAAAATTTAACCAAGTAAGTATGAAGATCTAATTGGCTTTACTAAGTGATTCATGAATTGGGCAGCCTCCCATCCAGCAACTGGAAGGGAGCTCTAAAGGATTGTACAAAATGGAAGGTTTTTATAGGAAAAAGGGTATGGCAAGAGAGCTATTAACAAAAGAAAAAGGATTATTCTTGGGCTTAGATATTTTTCCTGTGGAGGAAGAGTTTTTATCATGCAGATTGCCTCTTCTTTCTATGGGGCATGGAGAGGGCCTTATGACAAATTACCTTTCCAATGTCGATCAGAAAATTCCAGACTGGTTGATTAAGATTATGTTTCTGGAAGAAGTTAGAACTGCAATGAGATCAGGTATTAGATCTAGGTTTGGTATCAGGGGTTTTAAGCATGAGCAACACGATTTTGGGCTTGTGTGTTTTTCTTTAACAAAGTCTATTTGGTTTTTGGTATATTGCATTATTAATTTTTAAAAATTGTGGTAAGATATTTATAACAAAATTTTCCATTTAAACCATTTTTAAGTGTAGATCGAATATAATTTTAACTTTTTTTTTTTTTTTACGGGGAAACTGTGACTTACAGCTTGCTCATAAATGTGAATCTGAAAAGAAAATAAATATATTGGAATATCAAAGATCAATTGAAAAGACCCACTGAAATGGACTTTTCTGTAAATGAGCAGCAAATCATTAACGGTTCCTAAGAGACTCTATCAGCTGCCAGGTGTCCTATGATTCCCAGAGGCCTTAAAGATCCCAGCTTCCGTCATAGCATCTTTTCAAAATACAGCTCCAAGTTCATTACCACAAGGAGATAAGTATTCAAAAGGTGAGAGTTTCTCACAGCTTCCCTTCAGGCAGGTTGCCTAGCAAAGTTCTGGGTGCTGAGGAAAGAATAAAGATAGGGAGTATATAAAACAGAGTCATTTTAACCAAGCTGCTAAAATTATTAACATTATGAAGGTTGAGACATGAGGAAAGACTCCATTCTTATGCTAACTAGCCTGAGAACTTAAACTTTTTTGAACTTTCCAGTTCTGCATCAATACCTGGTTATATATCTAGACCTCTAGAAAACCTTCTGATTGCTTCATGAAGGTCTCCTATATTCAGGCCATCCGACATACATTATCCAGACCACCAGATATGACCAGACCTCTTGGCACCCATCCTCCAAACCTTCTAACATCCATCCTCCAGACTGCCTGACACTTGACTGATTGATAACCATCCTGGAGCAATCCTAGGTCTAAGAATGCAGGACTGATTCTTCTCAAGAATGCATTTTTTTATTAAAAACTCTTTTCTTTTTTTTCTTATAACAGCCCTTTTCCGGGCTTTTGCCTAGCTATATTACCAGTTTGCAAACTCCAAGACCATGAAGAAATCTTTACCACTGATTTCTAGCCAAAGCTTCCAGACTCTTTTTGAACATCAAGTATCTGTCCAACTAGAGGCAGCTGAATGGAGATTAGGAGACAACGCAGGAAAGATTTAATGTACACTATTATGAGAGAGGCAATTAGGAAGGTAGGAGGGGAGAGAGAGCACTGTGATCCTCCTAGAGGCCTGGAGCTTCCAAAAGATGATTAGGGTTCAAGAAAGAGTCTGAATGTTTAAAATTGTAGCGTGACAATGGAAAAGTACTTAGTTAAATGTTTCAAATCAAGGGGCTCTTGCTGTCCCTGGCCTCATAGAACTCCTTTGTCCCTTTTACTACTTGAACCTGTGTCAAGAACCCTCAGCTTGTCCCCCTGCACTGACCCTTCTGTGAAGGGATCTGGCCCCCTCTTTCTTTTGTCATAGTCTACTATAATCTCAACATCATTTTTTTGGCTCTTGGTCATGTGTAGTAGTAATATTGCTTGTTTTCTCTTTTACTCTTCATGTAGATGCCTCGTTTCCTCTGGTGGAATGTAGACCTTTCAATTAGAGTCACCTCTTTTATAATTTTGGCACCCCCACAGCTCTCGGCATGGTGCTATGTCTGTAATAACTGAGTAGTTCTTGCCCAGGAATTTTTATCATAATCACTTGGTGAGCTTTCTTCAGAGTATTTGTACTTAGTCCAGATCATAGGAAACCTGGCTTATTAGAATGTTGAAGAAGCTCTCCAAGGCGAATCTGATGAGCAACGCTGAGCTGTTCTGTCGTGGTTCTATTACTCAATTGTTGATTGCCATTGATAACCAATATCTGAGTCTTCCTTGGTTCAAGATTTCACAGTAGCATAATTTCTATGTTTTGTCAAAGTTTTTGGTTGAAAATAATAATAGCTAACAATTCCTGAGCACTTTCCCAGGTGCTGTCATGTGTGACATACATTATCTCCTCTAATTCACACAACACATCTGAGAGGAAGGTATCCAGTGTCAGGTGTTACAGCTGGTAAGTGACAGAGCCAGGACTCCAACCCAGACCCAGCTCTCCCGCTGAGTCAAGATACTGCTAGGAGCTCAGATCCAAAGTGATGTCCTTGGATTGCTCCAACTAAACATTTACTGTGGACAAGTCTAGTGAGGAATATCAACTGGATACATTTTTTGTCTCAGATATAATTATATGCAATTAAAAATGGACCAGGATAAAAAGATACACACTATAAAAGTCTTTATTTTAAAGGCTTATTTTGTAATTTCTGATACTTCGGACTGTAGTAGCTGCGGAGCTAGGAGGCTTTCAGGGTTGAGTACAAACTTTGAGGAAATAATGTGTGCTCCCCACCCCAGAGCAAATACACTGGTTCTCCCAGAGCTATTTTAATTAGTCTGTTTACTTGAAGCACTTGAAGCTAAGTTTACAGGGCTGCTAACTAAAGCCTTATTCACTTAAGGGCCCTGTGACTTTCTTTCCAGATTGTATCCACTTCTTGTGTCTTATGCAAAATGGCATTCAGCTGTCAGTGTGGACACAGGATGAATCACATAACTTAAGAAAAGCAGAGGTATTTGCAAAAGCAAACTTTCAAGGATCTGAACAAGGCTGCAAGCATTACAGCCTTTGGTTCTTTCATCTTTCACATTAGCAAAGTACATGATGCTCAAGACAGATATGACTCTTTTTTTAGGCCCTGTGACCGGTGTATATATCTTTCTAAATTTTCCTCCTTTTTGACATTGTTTGCCTCTGTCTTTAAAAAGTGCTGAAGCATAAATGCTATTCTAAACTGTGTTATTTGTGAAACACTTTTTAAAATTATTTTGTTACCAAAAGTAAAGAATGATTTTTTTTTTTTTTTTTGGTTCATGTTTTTTAATCATGGGTTTGGAAGCCAAGAATGGAAAAGAAATAATCAGTTCAGGACAGGTATTAAGCGTTAACCTAAAATGATTAGGTTAGCCTAACAGCAACATCAGTGTTTTTCAAAGTGTGGGCCTCAGACCATCTACATCAAAATCTCTATGAACAAACCAACAAACTCAATCCAAGACCATCTGAACTCAACTTTCTGGGAGAAAAGCTCAGTTACTTGTATTTTTAATCAGCTTTCCATCATTCAGTAGTGTACTATAGATCTTTTCATTCTTTTCTGATTATAAATAACATGCTGCAACATCCACAGTTCTGGCCAGCCACAGTTTCTCTCAGTGACTGTCCTTGCTGCCAAAGTAGGGGTTCCTAACATTTTGTGTGTCACAGATCTCACTGAGAGCCTGGCAAGCCTCTGAATCATTTCTTAGAGTAATATTTATAAATGCATAAACAAAATACATAGGATTTCCAAAGAAACAAATTGTATTGGAATGCAGCTTCAGAGAAAAAAACTGTAGAATTTGCCTTCTTTACAAATACATAAAATAGTAATACCTGGTGGTAGGTATAATAACCCCCAAATTTCAAAGCAATGATGAGCATAAATGAAATTTTGATATCTTTAACAATTGGTATATCTATGATTCTATTAATGACTAATATTTCTATAATTGCTATCGTTAATACCACTGCTTTATTCTCTATGCTCAAGATAGAAGGATGCTAAATGTTAGTTGGAGGTTAATGAAAATAAAGATGTGATTTTTTTTTTCCCCTCATCAGTGTACATGAACTTCTTGAATTCTAACTTCGAGCTTATATACTGGCTGAATTCAAGCCCCAAATTAAGATTTTCCTTCTAGAAAGGGGTAGATGGTAGTCACGGGCAAACTTCTGTTGCTTCCCAGTTCAAACATGTCGCTCCTAAGAAATTTCTTCCCTAGAGACTACAAGAAAGAATATACTAAATATAGCACATGGCAGGGCAGCAGACACACAAAAGTGCTATTCTTATTTGCCTTGGAATGGTATTGGGTGCCTGACCTCTTAGAGACTTCTTACCTGTTCACCTTAGAGACTGACCGTGTGAAGTTACAGACAAGTGTTGAATGGGAGATTCGGACCCTAACTGGGGCAGCTTTTCCTCTTGGATTATTCATTTTCAAGATCCCTGGAACAAGCTTCCTCCATAGAGTCCCACATAGAGTTTCACCTCATGCTGGGTCTTAGAGTTGTGGATTGAAATAGAAGTATGGAAATAAACTCTAGGTGTATGCATTTTTAAACCCTTCCCCACAGCACCATCATTTCAGCATTCACACTAAAGGGCCTCAGCTGTGGATGCCTCACCTAATAAAGGTGAATGAAGTGCTGAGAGACCATCTTGGTGGACATGTGGGTCTGCCCACACATGGTCCCTATCATGGTGCAGAACTGCTGAGTGAATGTAAGTTCTTCAGTGTGACCTCTACTGTTCCCTTAGGAGTGACCTCCTCAGTGCCCTCCTGATGATCAAATTGCTCCTCTGGGGTGGTGAAGGCACATTGAATTGAGAGTCAGGAAACCAGTTCCTGGCACTGATGCTAACTAATCTGTGACAAGAACAGTGCCTTTTCTCTCCTTCTGCTTCAGATTCCTCAGCTAGAATCAAGAGAGTTATATTAGGTGACTCTTATTGATTATAGAGAGTTACTTAGGTAACATTTATTGATTATATTATTTTGCCAAGGCTGCTTTAATAATGTACTGTAGACTAGGTGGCTTAACAAAGGGACATTTATTGTCTCTCAGTCCTGGAGGTCAGCTGTAAGTCTGAAATTAAGGTGTCAGCGTCAGAAGGGTCCCTTCCCTCTAAGGGCTATGAGGGAAGGATCTGTTCCAGGGCTCCGTCTTTGGCTTATAGATGGCCATCTTTCCCTGTTTCTTTTCATGTCTTCTTTCCTCTACCTGCGTCTCTGTGTTCAAACTTCTCTTTATTTTGTAAGGACACCATCTTATTAATCTGGGCCCACACTGGTGACTTGATTTTAACTAGATTACTTCTCTAAAGATCCTATCTCCATAGAAGTCACATTTCGAGGTACCGGAGGTTTGGATGTAGGAGTTTTTAGAGGAAGGTGGCTCACTATTCAGCCCTTAAGAGCAATCTTTCACATCTCCTTTATGTTAGATGATCTTAGATATTAGATAATAGTTCTGATCTCCCGTAGGCGTAACAATCGATTCCGAGACTCCTACAAGCAGAGCCAGAGCACTGGTTCCTGAGGCACTGGAGGACGGTGCTCATCCTCGGCAGCCAGAGCTCTACAGTGTCCAGAGGAGACTGCCAGGAAACTCATTCCTCCCCCGGCAGGGACAAGGCTAGAAAAATGTGGTTTTCTTCTTTGGGAAATCACAGATGAAAGGGCCTAGAGTGTAGCAGCCATCACACTACAGAAGGCAAACTGAGAAAATCTTTCCTGTGACAAATCCGGTTTGAGCTTCCTTCAGACTCTGCCCTAGGGGCGAGGCAGACAGCTAAAGAGCAATTTTCAGAGCAGAAGGAAAGGTCATGGTCCCCCTGACCCACGCCCTTGCAGCCCCACCTTAAACACACAGAGCCAAACACTCTTTGTTTGAGGAGAGCACTATCATGGAGTCAACACCAGCTTTCACATGCTTACCCTGGATTTTAGCAGTAAATCGCTGACTGTTCTCATAGTGTGTTATTTACTTGCACGCATTATCTGTGTTTATAAACTATCTACTTAGTTTTCCTGCCAATGTCAGTGTAAGATAATTGAAATTAAAAAAAGAAAGAAAGAAAGAAAGAAAGAAAGAAAGAAAGAAAGAAAGAAACTAAGTGCCAAAGACTGAAAATTTTCATCTATAAAACCAAAAGAGAAAAAAAAAAGCAGCTGAATTTCTAAGCTAAAACATGTTCTATCTGATGTAAAACAATTCTAAAATAGTTTTTAAAATAAAATCCAAGTGAGGACATGTCTTCTAATTACCAAGGAATTTTGTACAATTCTTAGAATATAACTGCATAAAATCTTATGGTGACTTTGATATCATTGATATTTCCTTGTTTATTTACCTCATTACCCTAGATATACACAATTTATAAAATATAGACAATTAAAAGTTATCTAAAATTGTACTACAATGAGTTCAAAGCAGTTTTAAATCTATTCAAACTGTGAATTTTCGACTTCTAGATCTCTACATTAAAATCTTTCTAATACTCTGTGTCAAGCATGTTATTTTTTCTCCCATAAATAAGATCATGTCACTCTTCTCCATGACATGCTTTTTTAATTCACTTTTTTTTTTTTTTTTTTTTGGTAAATTGAGTTCAGTGATTTTGTTCTCATTCAGGCTCTGCACTGCTGGAAATCCAGTTTGATCTCCTATTTCATTTTTTAGTTTTTACCCTCGTGTTGGCTTTGAGAAATATTCTTTATATATATCTTCATGCTTTTTTTTTTATTTTGTTCATAGAAAAGGTGGCTGTAATTTATATGTCCAATGGTCTCTTTTTAAATCTTTCTAATGTTAATCTCCTCAACATTCTGCAACTCTGCCTTGCTCCTTAGCCACTCTAGTTTTTGTCTGACCTAGATACCTAGATTGTAAACTCCTCAGGGTAGGGATATTGTCACTTGGTGTTTTGTAATGTGTTCTAGAAACTTCTTACCAGACTTTGAGCAATCATAATATGCAAACTGGTGTAATTAGATTATAAATTTGTGAATTACAGTATATCCTGCAGATAATATTCTAGGCTGGGTTAAGGTGTGGTCTAGTAGCACAGATAGCCAGAGGTGGAGAAGACAGTTATGCACAGCAAAGGGAAACTTGGAAATAAGCTTATTAAAATGGTAAAGTAACCCAAATCTTTTGCAATGTGGCTATTAATGCCAAAGAGAAGTTGCAAGTTAATTGTCACACATTGGGGACGACATACACTTTAAGAAGCATATCGAATAGGCTAAATGAGAAAAAAAGAAAGCCTAAGGCTGCTCATTTGGAGCTTGTTGGAACCCGGAAACAAACAAACAAACAAACAAACAAACAAACAAACTTATTGCTCAGAAACAGAAAATCAAAGAATGTCTGAAAAACATGACGGTAATACACTGTCCCACTTGGAAACTGATCTGACTCATCTGTGACCCAAATGAACTTCTTTCCTGCCTATATGTTGTGGCTACAATCCCCAAGTCTCCTAGGAGCTTGGAAAGTGACAAGTTAGAAACAGAAATTTGAAGACACTTCTCGAGTCTCAGCTCACATCTGGTCACTTCCTCATGGGCTTTTAAAAAAATCAACTGAACAGGTTTCGTCATTAGGTATCTAGAAACCAATACCTGTAAATACTGAAAAATGCCTTCTTCATTTTCAAAAATCGGAATGAGATAAATGAATATAGAGTTGAGAAATTAAAGAAAAAAAAATGTTTATGGCTAAAAGAAAGCCCTCCCCGTGGAGACTGCCTATGGGGACTGTGGCTTCTTGGAAGCCACTTTCTGGTTACTGCCTCCGAGCTATTGCTGCAGCCGCCCTCCTGGAAATGTGGTGTGGAGTGTGTTTCTACCTCAAATCCCCATCACCCAGAAAGAGCAAGTCTGAAAGAGCTCTTCAGACACTGGGAAGCAAAGCTATGCTGCATGTTATTTGGCTGTGAAAGTCGTCCTGAATCTCAGTCTCTCTGGAGCATTCACGCTCATGAGGAATGAAAGGGGTGACAGAACAAGGTCTGCAGGGCCTATCACCTGGGTTGACTCAGGGAGCATAAGAATTAGCCACCCTTCATAGTACAATGTGACCTCTTTGGGAAGAATGATGGCAGCCTCAGCTGAGGAAGGGAGATGATCTCTCTCCAGAGGAAAACACAGGCACAAGAGGACATAAAGGGGGCAAAATGAAGGATGCGAACTTTCCATCTTTTCTGGCAAGCTTTCAGAAGTGACAGATTGGCTGAGATTCACTAAGTAGATTTGGTAGATTTCCATGATGCTAGGCCCTATGGGCCTTAGACCTTTATAAAGTAGACTAAAATTAAATAAAAATAATGTAGAGTGTCACAGACTGAAAGTTTATGTCTCACCCAAGTTCATATGTTGAAATCCTAACCTCCAATGAGATGGCACCAGGAGGTGGGGTCTTTGAGAGGAAAGTAGGTCATGAGTGTGAAGCCCCATGAATGGGATTAGTACCCTTATATGAAGAGAGTTTGCTTCCTCTCTCTGCTCTTTATCACATGAAGCTATAGGTGAGAAGACAGGCATCCACAAGCCAGGAAGCAGGCTCTCAGCAGACACCAGATCTGCCTGTACGTTGATCTTAGACTTCCTGGCCTTGAGAACTGAGAAATAGGTGTTTGTTATTTGAGACACTCAGTCTATGGTATTTTTGTTAGAGCAGCCTTAACTGACTAAGACATAGGGTATGACCAGAATCCTGTGGGAATATGTTTACTTATGCTTTTGAGTAGTTCAAGAAAAGATGAGAAACAAATAATATATTTGGGAACAACATGAACATAACTTAGTATTAATATTAGTATAAAGAATAAAATCAAGGCAACTCTGATTTACTATCTTTCTTGCTTATTGTTTTTGCATGAATGCTATTATTATCTAAAAAAGTTTTTAATTAATCAAGAAACTTATACTCTAAAAACATTACATGGGATTAGTAGCCTTGTTATTATTTCTGACTCAGGGTTCTCTCTCTCTCTCTG
>NW_011888882.1:2908311-2937695 GCF_000151845.1 Pteropus vampyrus
AGAGAGAGAGGGCACACAGAGGTCATGGTCTATATATAGAATCAAGAATGTCACACAAATGGAACAGTTTTCTCTCGCTGTAATCAAGTTGTGTTCTCTTATATCAAATATTACTAATGAAATTTTTTTCTTGCCAGCTTTATGGTTGTTTGTTACAAAATTCATTTCTTCTAAAACAAGCTGCAAAACTCAGTTGGGATTAGTTTTTCTTGAAGTGAAGTCTAAGCAAGTGTGGTTTAAGATTCTCAGTTAAAACTGTTAAAATAGAAATGAAAGCCACTGATCTTAAGTGACCACATAGAAATAATTAAAATTAAAGATATATTAAGATATGTTATCAAGAATAATCTAAAGTCACAATTTCTATAGTTTAATTTTTAAACAAGATGTTTTGAAATTTTTGTGGTTCAAAAGTAAGCCTTCTTGTGTTTTGTTACTTAAAGCAAACCCTTAGATGTTTCTAAAAGAACCCAAAGAGATACTATTTATCACACAACTTTCTTATTTTCTTGTTCTATTGGGTAGAGTTTAGGAAACTCAAAGCTTGGGGATCCAAATAACATAAGAGATTTGAAATGTTAAAATGGTATTTATTTTCAGGGTTGTCAACTGTGAAGTAAAGAAATAAGTAGATGTTTATGTATGTAAATATAGATATGCATACACATGCAATTATGTACATTTTCCTCTTTCTATAATTCACATTTTTTTTTTTATTCTCTCCACAAATGAACTGTAAACCTGATCATGTTTCTTTCCTGTGATTCCATAGAGTATAAAGCATGTAGAAGTTGAGGTGGAAGACTTTGGGGCCTACATTTGGTGATGGATCTTTGGGATAAATCCATTATACTTGACATATTTGGAGTTCCCCGTTGTATAAAATAAGTAATCTTCCCCCATTACCTTTAATATTAATATCAACACCTTATTCAGGGGTCAAAATGCCACAAATCTGTGCCTCCCAGGCCTCACACAGCAGGAAGCCTCACCCATTGGAAATAACTCATTCTTTTTCATCTCCTCAGCACTCGTAGTTGTAAGTTGGACTTAGGTTTTTCTACATAGCCATTTTTTTCAACCATCACAACGTGGTTTTGTTCCCACTACCTTCCCACAAGTGTTCTTTTCAAGGTTGCGAACCATCAAAATTCTTGTCACCAAATCCAATAAACACTTGTCAGTCAGTACCTTGTCTGTTCACAGGTCGCAGTGTTGTTGATTACTTGCTCAGTCCCCTGGGCTTCTGTGTTAACATTCAATGTTTGTTTACCCCTTACCCCCATGTGTATTCCTCCTTCTTCAACCCTTTTATATTTGATTGCCTCTCAAGTGCACTCTTTGTTCAAAATTTGCTTTCTTAGTGACAAGACCCATCCATCATGATAGTATGGATGGTATGATATCATTGTTTGATAGATAAGGCAATTAGGCACACCTGGCTCTAAAATATGTCTTTGCCACTTTGTGTGATTTTGTGAAAATTATGTCTCCAACTCCAAACTTCTTCATCTGAAGTTGAAGTAACAATAACTATGTCATAGGATTATTATGAAGATTAAATAAGGTCATGGATATGTACAACTAGTGCAATGCCTGGTACATAAGAAGGATTTAATAAATGTTAGGCTCTTAATTTTTTCCCTAATTACCTTAGCCAGAAGCTTGGAGTCGTCCTAGACTCTTCCCTTTCTATCATTAAACACCATGATACAATGTTCGCAAAGTACTATCTATTCAACCTTCTAAAATTTTCTAAAATTCATTACCTGCATCTATTATCATAGCTGCATCATTTGACTGGATCATTGCCACGGTTTCTCTGACCCACTTAAACCAACTCCCACCATATAGCTAAACTAAAGTTTTTTAAATGCGAATCTAATTTTGACTGGGCCCAAGAAAATCCTTCTTCTGCTTTTTGCATAGTTCACAGCGGTCTCCCTAGGGGGTGGGGGTGGGTGGTGGAGTGCTTCCCAGCCAGGCTCTCCACTATCACTTCACAGTTAACTCTTGCTACTCCCACCACAAATCACACCTGAATTTTCTTGAATGTCTATTATTGTCTTCATCTTCCCACATGTGGTTCTCATTCCTTAGACTCTTCTTCCCATTTTCTCCCCTGATTCATCTGGCTAACCCCTAAGATTTCCTTTAAAATAAACTCAGGCTTTACCTCCTCTGGGCAGGTATCCTGATGAGCTAGCCTGTTTTGAATGCCCTTCCTTCCTCTGTGCTTTCTATCAGCATGTGCATATTGTGGCCATGGCATGGATTACCTAATGTTTCTCACTGATTTAATTATTTGGTTTTCCCCCTTAAACTGGAAGCCGCTTAGGGACATGTTATATCTTCTGGATAAAATATATGCCTTATACATGCTATGTTTCAATAAATGTATGTCAAACGAATGAAATGTTGAATAATTCATTGGAATGGCATGAATGTTGAGTAAATGAACGAACGAATGAATGAATGACCTAAAGTTTTCAAAATGGGTCAGACTGGCAAGCATTCGGTACTTTTCACACGTTGTTTTCCATATCAATATCCCTACTTTCTCTATCTGCCTAACTTTTGCCTTCCTCTCCTGAGTTAAGCGCCCAGACTCTGAGCCTCCTTAACACTTATACATGTTTTTATATTGACACTTACCAGCATGTTCCTGACAAAGGATTGAAATAAATTAATGTCAGTGTCAGCTCTCACTA
Source organism: Pteropus vampyrus (assembly GCF_000151845.1). NCBI lineage: Eukaryota > Metazoa > Chordata > Mammalia > Chiroptera > Pteropodidae > Pteropus > Pteropus vampyrus. Next base: position 2,911,023 of record NW_011888882.1, read on the forward strand.
GAGTCCAGAATCTAGACTCGTCAATGAGCTCTAGGGCCATGACCTTGTCTGATTTATCAACTATGTTTTATGGAGGTTATTGTTAACCCTACTTACAGATGAAGAAATCTACTTAGAGAGGTGAAATGACTTGCTCAAGTGTATAGACTTACACAGTGGTAGAACTAAGGTTTAATTTCCAAATGTTATGCTATTCTACATCCTTTATGAGAGTCAAAAATAAAGTAGAAAAAGAATCACATACATTCATTTCAATTTTTATCCATAAAACTGCTGGATCTAAATTAAGTATAGTTTAAACTTCTGGTCCTTAACTGATATATGCAATTATCATTAGACATTTTGGATTAGTTTTATTTTTTTTCTTTTAACAATGCCAAACCAATATGAACTTCTTTTTTTTGTATGATCAGTGAGGAAAAAGAGAAGAAACTGATTTTAAAATGTTATTTATATTTTAGTGATTTATAGACTATTTCATATTATATATGCACTATTAAAATATATATTATTATTTCTGAGACATACCAGTTGTGTTCAAGAGCTGAGATTGACAACAGAAGAAAAACACAAATATTCCGAGATAAAATTTTTTCACCTGAGTTAATTGGGTCTTAGGTGACAAATCACTTTTCTTTCCTTCTTTTCCTAACTTTTAAAAAATTTCTTTCATTAAACCTTTGTTTCAAATCCCTCTTTCTTTCATATTAAAGGGTGGCTTCTAGACAAAGGCCTTGTTTGGGTCATTAATGATCTCACCTGGACAAGTTCCCACCTTATCTTTCCTGTCTTTTGTGTACTCTAGACAAATAAAACAGATGAGGAATAATATTTTGATCCAAAGAGTACAGTGCAGTTGGAAACACTCGCCTCATGTAGCCACAGACATGTTTATTGTTGTTGTAGATAATAAATGCTAAATCACTACAGAATGGGAGATAGGGATCCCTAAACATACCGCTCTCTTTCTCATATCCACATCTTCGGTCCTGCTGAGATCTCTACATGAACTTCCCTTTTCTTTGCCTTGTGAATTCCTCTTTACCTTTAAAACTTTAGATCCTCTCGTAAACCCTTTCTGATCTGCCTCTACAGAGAGAGTTGCTCCCTCTTATGAGTAGTACACTTTGGGGATAGCTCAGAGGTACCCACCACCTTGAATAATAGCTATATCTTTGCACATATGTCTTCTCCACTAGGTTGTGAGCTTCTTGGGCACAACAGACTGATTATTTCACAACTGGATTCTCAGAGCCAAGTGCAAAGTAAGCTTGGCATATAGTAGTCTATTTGTTGAATAAATATTGATAAATATGAAGATCTGTCTTTAGTGTGAGATGATGTAATATTTTGTAATCATTGACTCAGAAGGTAACATCCTAAGCTGATCAATTAGGTAATGTTAAAAAAATGACCAAGGTTCTTTGTACTTATACAAAGTATACTGAATGTAATTATTTTAAAGCTCAGAAAAATATTTTGATTGAAATGTGTTAGCTCTGTAGAGCTGGCTGGAGGTAGAGAATGGCATGATGGCTAAGAGAGTGACCTTTGAAATCAATATACTTGGGTTGAAAAGCTAGTTTTGCTGTTTACTAGATTGGTAACATCGAGCCTCTCTTGTCTCCAGTTCATTATCCGTAAAATGAATATGATAATGTTTACTTCACAGACTTAATTAGAAAATTAGAAAATGTCAGCAAAACTATCAGCATGGTTCTGGGTTCGTAGTAAGCAATGAATAAATGGTTTCCATTATTAGTGGGCCATGCGTTTCTGAGGCACAGCTTTGATATCGAACTGTGATTTTATTCTAAAAGTTCTGTTCATTTTCTAATTTCCCCTGGTATGTACTTTGTTTGCAGGTGCTAGGATCTGACCTTAGCCTCCTGCCAACAACTCTTAGCACAACTCCACAGATGACATTGAGCCTCACAGGACCAAATTATTGTGAGTTACAATTGATATTTTAAGGACATGCTTTTTTACTGTCTTTTTTCCTTTTTCACTCACTTTTCTCCCTGCTTCTTTTCTAGTGGAAGCCTTTCATCATAATATTTGAAGATGAAGATGATAGAGTCAATAGACGACCATATATGTTCATATCCAGACTTGGTTTCAGATATTGAATTAGTCTTGGACTTGAACTGAGTATAGGACTGGAATCCAGGGAAATTTGAGGCATAGTAGGTAGAGTAGAAATTAATATAGAAAATGAAGTAAACAGTTGAACCAGGGTTTCAATATAAAGATGTTGGGACTACAAGTAGAATTTTGTTGCAAGATAACTATGAAAATTGTAAAAAAAGCAAAACTGAGAAATAAGGTTAAAGGAAGACAGAATAGTGTATGTATCTGGAGACATTAGGAATCCTTAGAGCAAATTCACGGAAAGGTAACATGGAATAGTGGGAATGTCAAGGCCTTGAGAATGCACAGGTTGTATGACTGTAAGGCAGTCACCTAACACCTTTGAGTTCTATTCATTACACCTGTAAAATGAAGATACTAGTAGTCATTAGTTTTCTGGGGAGATTGAGGAATAAGGCAAAAATCTAAAGCAACTGACACTTTCCAGAATGCTGCCCTCAACCTTGGCTGTAGCAGAGGAGGAACTCATCCAGCTACTAAACCCAAGAGAGATCTCAGGATGAGAGCAAGCTTTCATTTCCAGTCTCTAGCCCTCTCTTCTGATCCAGGCTTATTGTAGAGATATAGACTGGAACAATCAGAAGAAGTGTTGCTGATGTTTAGATAAAAGGCACCAATAACTTTAGAATTTATATTTGTCATGGACTACTAACTGGAGGATTGGTTCTGATTGAGTGCTGGTGACCTCAGTCTCTGACTCAATTCCTGGCTCCAATTTAAGGTGAAAAATGGTAAATATGATGTCTAAGAGAGAGCATTGTTTCAGGATATACCTGATCTCTCCTTAGAGGTCCAGTGCCTACTTTCCTGATAGAGTTAGTGACCCTAGTTTGTCTGAACTATTTTGGAGAAATGGTGAGGTTTGATATTGTCCAATTTCATCTATGTGCAAAAAAGACCATGACACATGTCATGAGTATTTAATCAAAGTGTATTGAATATACATTATGTGAGAATATAATTGAGTACTTTGAACAAATGGCAATAATTATATAGAATAGCATTACATGAATGATAATGTGAAATGCAATTGCTATTGATTTTACTTACTGTTGTTTAATTTTTAGAAAATAAATTTAGTTTGCTTCAAACTAATTGAGGACACTTGATTGAGGTACTTGTCATGACTTACTTTAGTGCTCAGTTAGGTGGAAATTGAAATAGGCAAAAGAAAAATGATATCAAACAATAAGTGAACCGGACATGTGTATGCTCAAAGCAGCATTAGAAAAATGTCTTAATGCTTTTTTACTGGTCATTCATTTTTTTAACTGTTGTAAATATCAGTGACTAAATGTAGAAAGAGGAAATGGATATTGATAAATAAGAAGTGCTCGTGATCCTTGAGAAACAAATGTTTCCTTATTTCTCACTTATGTTTCTAGAACTACCTGCCAGGCTACTTATTGGGTTTTTTATAAAAAGGGTCTCAGATGAGAAAACCAATAAAATGAGAACATTTTACGATAAAAATTCAGAGCAATTATTTCATTTACTCTTTCCCATTGAGTCCTGCAAGAGACATGGTAGTGAATTAAAGGAAAAGAATTTTAAAAATGTGTTCTCCTCCCTTTTTCTCTAAATAAACAGATTGTTTTGGCTCCTTTTGTGCCTTGACTCACTTCCCATTCTCCCCCAGTTTCACTTATTTGAGTACCACATGTCCCTCTGTTCTTTGTTGTCTTTCTAGCATAAGATAATTCTCCTAAGTTAATAATCTGGTTTCATCGGAATAGATTTACTTATATAAAGAAAATATCATTAGACATAATAATTAGAATAAGCCTTCTTAACACAATTATGGAGAAAAATATAAAAAGACTCTGGATCTAACGGTCTTTTCTAGTCGTGACTCAGCCACTCACATTGTGATATTGAGAAACTGACTTATCTTCTCTGAACCTTGGGTTTCCCATCCATGAAGTGGGATGTTGATACTTCACAGTGATTATAAGGACTAAATGAGATAATATCACAAAAACAGAACTGCTTTCACATTCCAATTGTAAAACTTTTAGATTATTTTCTTATGGATTACAGGAACAGTGTCTCAATCATTTTTGTCCTGAGCACTTAGCCATGAGCAGGTATACAGTGGGCACACAGAAGTATGTGTTAAAGGAGTTATTGATATTTTTCACAGGTGCTTGATTCATGTCAAGGCTCGTTACCCACCTGCGAACAGCTCCAGGACCAATATCGTACTTACTCAGATGTTCTTCACAAATCTTGACACTGTGCTGGCATATACAGTTGTCTCCTAAGGATTCCAGAATAATAAATGGGGGCTTCTAAGGGAAGCAAAATAATCTAGTGTATCATATATATTTGACCACTCCTTTTAACTTCATCAGTGAACAGAGAGGTCTTTAAACTTCTCTAATGACATGGAAACCTAGACAAGCATTCATAATGAAAGAATCATGCATAACACTGGGACTAATAAATAATCCCAAAGAGATCACAGATGTTCTATCATAAGTACTTCAATAAACTTTATAAAACTATTTCCAGAATGAATAGCATATCCTCTAACAGCAGTAATTAGAATTCATAATAAAACCAAACAAAGAATTGGAAAAGATAATTTATTGTGGATAAGCACACTAACTACATCTGCCCAGCTGCATTTTCTACAGCTTTGTAAAAGACGTATGAGTCAGGGTCATGGCCTATGAGAACACTGTGCTGTATTCTTAAACCAGACCCTGTACAGCTCACCTAATCACTTTTGTCTCCATCTTGGCCTGAAGTCCAATGGGCTAGAGATGTAGATTCCAAATACTATTCTGCTACTAATTTACAAAGTGAAGAAAAGCAAATCAATTAATGCCTGTGTGTCTTAATTTCCTAAATGCAAAAGTGGGTATTATAATATACTAGCCTTACCTTTCTCTCAGGGTAGCTGTGAGGATTAAATGAGGGAGTATAAGAAAGTCCTGGAAAATAAACAAAAAACTCTCTTTATCCAGACATTTTGTAATGACTCTGGATATAGGAATTGCCAGTCATAAGCTTATATAATTTCTTTCATACAGTTTAGTGAAGATATTCCAACTGCCATGCCTTCAGCTTCAGTTGCTATGTTTTTTTCTCCTGATAACCATGTTGTTTCAGTGTTATATATTAATCTACCATTAAAATCACTTTCTTAGCTGATGGTTCACCCTTATGAAAGCTGAAGATTTGGTACTAAGAACGTTGAAAACCATAGAAATATTTGTTCAGTTTTGCTGTTGTTTTTTGTTTGTTTGTTTTTTAGTAACCCTTATTTAAAGTTTTCAATCTCTTGGCAAAGAAAGTATCTGTCTTTTTCATTGCTTAATATTCATCTTCTAACATAGGGCTGGTCATAGAGTTTATACTTAATCATTTGTTTAAATAAATGAATTAACAAACTCTATATTATTGAGTGATTTTTCCAAAAGAGTATTTTTAAGCACCCTACTAGTTTCTTTGAAAAATTAATGATTAACTTAGAAAAAATGTGATCAGTCTATGATCAGATAAATACTCAGTTAGGTTAAGAACCATATGCATAAACTGCTAATTTGATAGATGTTGTCTGAGCTCAGACTTTGTGGTGGGCAGGCCAAGAAGACCAGGGAGCTGAGGTCAGATGGAAGAATGGCTCATAGGTGGAGTTCTTTGGGGACAGATGAACTCACAAAAATTACTATTTTTTCTCTTTTATTTTTTTCTTATTACTAAACGACATTTTCACAAATATTTAAGAAATGTAGTTGTACATTAAATGGAGTTTTTGACGTGAGTTCATTTATTCAACAAATATTAGAGTGCTTCATATTTCTCAGGAGTTGTGCTATATGTTCAAAGTCAAAGGTGACTAAGAAAGATCTGCTTTCTGCTTTTTTGGGGTCTTATTGTACACTGATAATGCTAACAAAGAAGCAAATATGACCTTTATGATAAGGGGAACATGGTAACACATAATAGGATTGCCATATAGAAATCAGGCAGGGAGAGAAGGTCAAAATAGGGTTTCTAGAAGAGATACTATCTAAGCAGAAAATGGAGAAAACAGATTGCCAGGTGGCATGAAAGCTAAACAAACAGTAAGGCTGGTCCATGGAACAGGGGAGAGGTGTGGGCAAGAAATATTCCTGTAGAAATCCTCTGAGGCAGGTCACACATGGCTTTGAAAGCAATGCTAAAGAGTTTGGTCTTTTTCATAAGACCAATGGTTAGCTCTTTTAGAAATTGAAGGGATGTGATAAGACCAAGTTAGCTCTTCTTTAAAGATTCTCCTGGCAGGCAGCATAGACAATGAACAGGAGGGTGAGACTCAAGAGAAGGTTGCCATAGTTATTCAGAAAGAGAGGATTATGGTTGGAACTTGGATAGCAGTAGTATTGATAGAGAGAAGCAGAGGAATCTGAGAGATGTCAAGGGATAGAATCTAGACCAGGGATCATGGCTGTGGATCTAAGAAACTATAGTACAAGAGAGACCCTGGGACTAGTGTCTATAAAACCATACAACCATGTAAAAAGCAGGCTGTGTGAACGTTGAAGACAGAGCCTATGCAGGGCTGGTTTCATGGGTATATATCCTGTCCAGTAACACAGAGCTCTGCACTTAGAAGGGCAATGCACTTGGTTTAATGCTCTCTTGTTGCACTTTGAAATTCTTAATAATTTTTGAACAAGGAGTCCCACATTTTCATTTTGCACTGGGACCCACAGCTTACATAACTGGTCTGGACAATGACTACTGTGGTTAAAATATAGTAAATGTTCATAAAAGTCAGTTGAACGAAGGAATTCTTATATTTGTAGTAAACATAGTAGATAGCTTAGGAATCACGAGGCAAGTGGGAAGTAGAAGGCTCTGCAAGACAATCGGCTTCTCAATACTAACTAGCAAGGTCTCCTACATTCTGCTGCATGAGGGTAGAGAGGACTGGAAAGTGTGTTCTGGCAGCTCAAGCCCAGCAGGTGTGCCTCAGGGATTTGTGGACTGAGTCTTCCTATTCAGCCAGCTGAGTCAGTCTCTTAGGTTATCTTTTCAATTGCTTCTAGACACTAGTCTTTATTTAATACTTATTTAAATTATCTAGCTGTGATTTCTTTTCCCTACTGTGTTGACTTCTAGTTTTGCTTATAAGTTACTCATACAGTCTCTGAATCTTTGATTTTCTTTTGTCTTCATTTCCATATCAAGCACTATTTTGTTGTATTCAGTTGTCACGCTCTGTAATTATTTTTAGATCAAGTATGCTTACTCCTTCAGTTGCTGAAAACAAATTATATATTGTACATCCTATAAATCTGTTGTTAGATTTAGGTACTATAGGATTATTTTTAAGCAAAATGTAATAATTGTTTCTTTGTGTTAACTTTTGAAATTTTCACGTCTATATGCCTCTTGCAAACACCTCAGTAACACCTCTTGTTGACATGTGGCCTTCTTGAAGACTTACTCCTTTCAAGCCCTTTCTATTTCAAATATTGCTGAAGACCAGTCACTGGATAAACATGATGTATTAGTCCAACGGAGCTGCTATAAGTCATATTATAGACTGGCTGGCTTATAAGCAAAAGAAATTGTATTTCTCATGGTTCTGGAAGCTAGGAAGTCCAAGATCAAGGTGCCTGCATATTCGATGTCTGGTTAGAAACTGCCTCTGATTCCAATTCGCACTGTGTCTTCACATGGCAGAAGGGGACAAGCAAGTTCTCTGAAGCTCCTTTTATAAGGTCATTAATCCCATTCATGAAGGCTCCATTCTCATGACCAAATCACCTCCAAAAGACCCCACCTCCTAATATCATCACATATTAGAAGGTAGGATTTCAACATATGAATTTGGGGCAGACACATTCAGTCCAGAAGACAACCTAAGAAGCTAAATAACACCTTGCCACATTTTAGAAGCTGGGATTCAGGGACCCAAAATGGAAAAGCAAAGACTTGGAAGTCAGTAAAATCTTGGTCTGAATTCTAGTTCTGTCAGAATGAGCTATGTTAATTTGGGCAAGCTATTTAATTTCTTTGACCCTCAGTCTCCTCATCTGTAAGAGGGGTAATAGTGTCCATTTTGCAAGGTAAATGAGAAGAGCAATTAAGTTAATGTATAGAAAATGCCCAGTATAAACTAGGAACTCAATAATGGCAGCTACTATGCAAAATATATTCTGCATTTCCTTCTTAAAGCTTTTATAATTCAAGGAAGACAGGAAGTACTCTGTGTAAAAGGTAAGCAAGAAAATTCTATTTATTTTCATCTATCTGTCTATTTATTTATCTATCCACCTATCTATACCTTACATATAATTTAATTTCTAAATCTTACTGGCAGGGTTTCCTCTTCCTTCATAAGGCAGGAGACTACGCTTCAACTTTCTAACTGGAAAATTTTCAAATCTATGTAAAAGTTTAAATACTAGTACAATAAACACTGATAAACTCTTTTCCTAGGGTCATCGATTGTTAATATTAATCAATTGTTAAAACTTGTTAATATTATCTATTGTATACATACACCTTTTTGTTAAATCATCTGAAAGTAAGTTAAAGACATCAAAACACTTCATCCTTAAATATTGCAGCATGTATCTCTTAATCATAAGAACATTTTCCTATATAATCACATTGTATCTATTTATTATTTAATAATAAAAACTTTCCTGTTAGGAGAAATCTTCCATTATTTTTGTTCATTTTCATTCCTTCAGCAAAGTCAGGTTATTAAGAATTCTTGTCAGCCTTGGTGTTAGTTTCAATTCAGAGACAATTGAGAGAGAGGGCAGCTCAGTGCTTGGGTGTCAGACTTTACAGTCATTTATAATAGTATGAACTAGCAGAGTAGTGAGCCAGTTCCTAACATACTCAAACTTGTCCCTCTGACTCTTCTACATGAGGGCTGTCCTTTATTCAGACTGATTTTCTCTTTCCTCAGCATCTCTTAACTTACTCACCATGTTCACTTGCACCTCCCTCTTCCATTCCTGACTCTAATGCCTTTCTTATTCCATTTGTTGGAACCCTACCACACCCTGGTTTCCCCTTGTCTGTAGACTTCACTGAAGATATCAGCTCATACCTATATCAGCCTTCCCTGAATTATTGCTGTACTCCTTGTCTGTAACAAATTATTGAGCATTATCTTACATTTTTTGCTCTTAAATTGTTTTATATAATTTTTACAAAAAAAGATTTAGATTCCATAGGGCCAAGGACTTTCAGAGCATAATAGATTCTTGATAAATATTTATTTATTGATGGTTTTATTTCTAGCCATGTGTGTCTTTGCCTAACAATTCCATTGTGCTGACTCACTGCCTTTTTCTGAATGGCATCCAGCTGTTGTCAATGAAAAAGTTTCTGGAACTAACACACTTACCATCAATTACACTTATAGTTGCTTTGTATTATTGGCTAGTCTTTGCCAAAAGTTACTGATCTATCATTTGCACCAGTATCAGTAGAGACATCTTCATTTAGGTGATTTCAAAGCCAGCTGGATGCCAGTTACCATGACATAATTTATACTGCTATGTAGCCAGAATGATTCGAATGTTAAAGTAATTGAAATAACTAAATTGTCACATGGTTTGCTTTGTTATGTCAACTGTTTATTTATTTGACTTGTAGAGTATATTCTTCCAATAGTGTTACTTCTGAAATTGATATTATTTATAGTATGAATTGATATTGTATTGATTCAATTGAGCTATATTAACTGTTAACAGACAAGTTTCCTAAAACTGTAGCTCTTTCCCTCTGAAATGATTGTTTAGTTTACCATTTCTTAAAACTTTTAATATGACTTGTCTCGCTTTTATTGGAAACTGAGATCATTGTAGAATATTTGTATTTTTTCTAAAATACCAAGAATACTTTCAGCCTTTCCAAACAGCACAATTTGTTTAGTCATAAAAATGACTATTTTGGCTACATAATTTTTGTTAGTATAATAGCAGGAGGTTCTCTGTAACTTGGTGTGTTTTTTGTGTGTTCTTGAAGAGAATGTGTTGTTTTTCTCTAAGTTTTGATGCTCTTTGATTGATATAGTTCTAGAATTCACAAATAAATCAGTTTCCAGGGGCTGAGTATGCTCCTCTTAGCAGTTTTCAGGAATGCATGTCCTGCTTTCCACATCACAGTGCCACAGTGCTGTGGCAGGTGGATATTTGAGTCACTAGGTGACTACCTTGGAGCTGGCACTTGCTAGCTATAGGTCTCACTCTACTTTTGCTTTTTGTACTGAGGAAGTCTGCTATGTTCTGCACATGTGAATTCAATATTTAAACATATAAATTACATTTTGGCTTTTTCCACACATCCACCTAAATTCGAATTCCACTGAACTTAGTTAAAGGAAAGCAAAACAAATATTATAGTTTTAAACCAATTGAAGTAGTTAATTTGACCTATTCGACTAGTCACTAATTAATTTGACTGATGTGTTCATGGTTAAACTAGTTTCGAGGACACATTTCTATTGAACTTTATTATAACAAATTCAGAAAGGTAAACTAAAGCAACTCATCTATTATAATATGATGCTTTCACATCATTTACCATTATTTACATTTATCTATTATAAACTTTAGATGCCATCTCAATTTTTTTTTAATTTGACAACTATAGAACTGTGTTTTAGAATTGACACAATTGTTAAGTAAAAGTCAAGCTTGTTTCCTCCTCCTGAATCTTTGTCCTATGCGACTTCATTCTCATGTTGTTGTTAATGCCTGAGAATAATAAAACATCTATTTACACACCTTCTTCGAGGACTTTAGTTTTCATGGTGAAAGCTGTTCTTGTAACACTTAAATACATAAATTGTGGTGAACAGTTTAAATTATGTGAGCAATTTAGCTTTTAAAAAATTTCTTAAAATACCTTAGAATTGAACTTAGAATTAAATAAGACATAGTGATATAGAGAAAATGGGAATAAATGAGATTTTAAACAATCAAGAATTTCTGAACAAATATGCTTTAATATAAGCTAAATAACAGAAGAAAGGTAACATTTTATTTTTTTAGAAGATTATTTGAAAATTATCCATTTCTTCTTTCCCTTGCCCCTCTTTACCTTTTCTGAACTTTTCCAAGTCACTTTCATTGAAAAAATCGTTTATTTCTTATAACAATCTACTATGTATGAGTTTTCAGCCAAAGATTGAAACATAGGCAGTCTTATTGTACCAAAATTATTTCTTTTCTTCTCTCTCTCTCTTTCTCTGTCTCTATCTCAGTCTCTCTCTCTCATCTCTCTGACTTGCTATCTCAAATGCCTAGGGAGTTAGTCTTTTTGAACTAGATCTTGAAAAATGTTTGTTTGCTTTAAATCATAAAAATGTCCCATTGCGTGATTCTTTATATTTATCTTCTTAAATATTTTTACTCTAGTTTCAGAGAAAAAAAAATTAAGGGAGCTAAAATCTCTTATTGTCTCTTATGAAGTGAAAGCATCCTAAATTCTAATTTCAGTTTTCAGAATAACTCTTATTTTCTAAGTAGCCCGTGAATTGCTCTTTCCTCCATACATTTCACCTTATTTAAATAATTTTGGGATTTTCTCACTCAGCCTCCCCCTCACCCCAATTTGACAATACAGTAGTCTGTCCATATAGTCTTTTTCATCCTTTTTCTCCTCATCATCTTAACTACTTCTTATCAAGACCTATGTACTAGACAGGGTTTTAGGCCCTCTCTATGTGGCATGTGCTGTGCTTACAACACCTATGAGGTTTTACAGATGAGGAAACTGAAGCTAAAATAATGTGGTAGGAAAATAATAGCCCCAAAGATGCCAACACTCTATTTGCCAGAACCTGACATAGTAGAAGAGAGTTTGCAGATGTCATTAAGGTTCAGATCTTGAGATAGAGAGATTATCCTGAATTATCTGGGTGAGCCCAATCTAATTGCATGAATCCTTAAATACAAGAAACCTCTCCTGGCTGAGTTAGAGAGAAATGTGATGGAGAAGGAAGGTTGCTAGCTTTGAAGATGAAAGAATGGATCATGAGAAAAAAAAAAAATGCAGGCAACATTTAGAAGCTGGAAAAAGCAAGAAAACAAATTCTTTCCTAGAGCTTCTAGAATGTATAGAGGCCTGTTGACACTTTAATTTTAATCCAATGGTACACATGTCAGACTTCTGCCCTCTAGAATTGTAAGACAGTAAATTTGTGGTAATTTGCTATAGCAGCAATGGAAAACTAATACAGAGAGGTAAAGTTACTTGTTTACGATCACAACAATTTTTAAAGAACTGGAGCCAAAATGTCATTGCTGATTGCCTTGTCTGACCTTCTTCCATGTCACGTTGCTCTTTTGGTAGCCAGGAGAGAGAACTTATATTTCTCTCTCAGCATATTGAGTCTAACAAATTTTCTTCCTTCCTTCTTCTTCCCAGCCTTTGGGTTGTTAATTCATCTTTGCTCTTAAATATCTGGCATAATGCACTCTTCTTAATAGAAGCCAGGTTATGAATGATAGTAAAAAATTTACACAATCTATGTAATTATTCTATAGTAAGTACCCCATTAACAATGAGTTTGAAAGTAAGACCTGAAAATTTAAAAATGAGCAGAACCTGTATCTCTCATGTGGTGTTTGGTAACAAGATCTGTGGTTCAACATTGTTGTAAGAAAATGTCCCTTCCATTCTAGTATGAAATGCTTGAAGTTAAAATTATAAGTTAATTTAGTATATAGTTTGTGTCATAAGGCTGCAGCTAAATTTCATACTTACACATCAGTATCACTGCTCATATTTTATTGTCTATTGTTCTATTTACAGAGGAACAATAAAGAAGGTGATTTGTAAATATTGACTAAACAAAGGACACTTCAGAAAAAATTCCAAGAACTCCATGTACTTTCATTATCATTACACTGAAGTTACCTTCTAAAAAGGTTAAGATTGCAGCGGAAAACATTCCAGCAGTATGTACCTCTTACAAGTCTTCATTGTTAAGTTAAAATTCAAGACAGAAAACAGCAGAGTAGAGGAATGAAGAAAATAATTAGAACACTGAATTATTTAAAAATAGTACTAAACATCTTGTTTTTCAAAACATTTATGGAATAAATTCTCTTTGTTTCCTCTATGGGAATTCCTGAAAATTATGTCTGAAGGCTGAATAATAAGCTTTGAGGTAAAGGATTAACAAGTACATGAATATCAAACAATTTTTCTTTTCTAAGAAAAAAGATTACTAAATAGAATGGAATACTAATGGAAATTATGAACTACCTATTTATTTAAGAGTTCTTTTAAAACAGTATGTGTACTTCATCCACCAGTGATTATTAAAATAAGGACAATTCTGAATCTGAGAGAGTGGCCTAATTGACTCCTTAAGATTTACTTTTTGTGGAATTATTCCATGATTACTTGTGGTAGGTACAGCCATCTTTCTTGGCTCTGACCTTGAGAACTGAGAAAGTGGTTTCCTTTATATAAAGAGATCCTTCTGTCAGCATAAAGCTATAAAGGTAGCAAAGTATTAAAAAGAGTCAATTTCCCACAGTTCACTCCTGAGGCACTAGGGAGGAGTCATCGGGAGGAGAGGACAAGGAGTGTCCCTGGAGCCAAAAGCAGACCCTGGTTGGGAGAGGTGGAGGCCAGCCAAGGCTACAGCGAAAAGAGCAGAGGTGCAATGGGTTTTTCCAGGGAATGCCGCACTGCCTGGATGCAGGAAACCTCAAGGAGCTCAATGCCAACCTATGCTACTCAGTCACTGAAGTCAGCCAGAAATTGCACCTGCTCTTCCTGTGGGTCTGCCTGCACCACCTGACATCTCCCTCACTGCAGGAGTTTCCCTCCCAGCCTGTGCCATTCTGCCTTTCTTTCTTCAAGAACATCACCCCGAACCTGTAAGGACTGCAGGACAGCCAATGGTCCTGGAGAAGCATGGAAGAGATCCAAAGCACCTTCATCTTCCCAAAATCACCCATGTCCATCTGGGATGTGAGAGAGAGTGCACAGGCAGAGCCAGAGGGTCTGTAGTGGTCATCCTGCAGGACTGAGAACCAGGGAGCTGGAATTGGAACATTTAGAAATCACAAGATGCCTCCTGCACTGCCACTACTCCCCACCCTGTCCTTCACAGAACCCTATTTCTGCTCTGAGAAGAGAAGGCACATTTTCTGTCACCCAGGGCTGCAGGCTGGCTTGGCTTCTGGTGGGGGCTGAGGGTCCCAGGGAGACTGCCCTGCCCCAAATGTGTCTTCCCTTTGGATGCACTAAGGCCCACTGTTCTCAGAGCCATTCTTACCCACCAGGGCTTCAGCAAGAATGACCATAAAGTAAGTTCTAAGAACTCCACTTTTTTTTTATCAAGGCAAGTACAAACAAAAGACAAAGAAACAGAAAACAAACAAACAAAAACAAAAAATAAGTCAATTATCTTATTAAAAAATAATAATTTCTGGCTCTGATAGTTTATCACATAAGGCCTATCTATCATCCAGGCCCTTTTAAAACTAACTGCTCACTTTTTCTAATTTACAACATGAACCATGTTGCCAAGTAAGAGATTTGCCATGGTGTTCCAAGTGAGAATGGATGGTGACTGCTCCCTCTTGGTTTTGAAAACCTCTGTAAACTCTGTGGTAGAAGTTTCTACTTGAGATTGATCTGGGGACTCAAGATGAGGAGTCTTGTGCCATTTGGAATTTAACATTTTATAGCTGAAGCAAAGAAAAAATAAAGCAAAATAGAAGTAAATATCTGGATTAGTCCAAAGCTGCCTTCTCACTCTGATAACTCTGAATAAATTTATTTACTTTAAATAAATGCCAATTACCATTATTTTTTTTTTAACTTGAGAGTAATTGTCATTTATTTTTAAATCAATTTCTACATATCTTCTTTTGTATGTAAAACTGACATTCGTGTGTCTTTGCATTTTGTCAATCTATAAGAAGCTTTAATAAATATAGTGCTGTGTAACTTAGGGAAAATCTATTCTATTTCTGGGCATTTGACTGTCAGTAACTTCCTCTTTTATAACAAAGAAGTTGACTTTTTCCAAACACCCCATCATGCCAGTGCTACTGACCTCTCATTACCCTGACTCCCTAGGTTGGGTAAGCCAATCTAGTGAAGAAGCATCTATGCAGACTGGGGCTGACCAACATGTCCCTGCTACTGCTCCCTTCTTACTTGTTAAATTGGAAGGACCCTAGAGTGTATAGCTGTTGTTTTTGCTGCCCTGTATCCATTCTTCTTTCTTCTGTTAGTTATATCAAGATTATTCTTCAGGGAGTCACCCTTGTCCCAGAGATGCCACAGCTGGGCCTGTGTCTCAGATCTGCTCACCTTCTGCAGTTCATCTGTCTGGCTGTAGTGATTGCTTCAGGGATGGGCACATGATCCAAGATATCCAGTATGTCTGTTCTAAACCATTAACTGTGTAATTGGGGAAAAGACATCTTTCTTTTGGTTGCTAAGCTAGTACATAAGCCTAAAACTGTTGAGGACAATCTTACCCCACAAAGGTGAGCCTACTAGAAAACAAAGCCCTGAGTTAATCAAAATTGAGGACGGAGACACATTCCTAATAAAATTGTCAGGGAAAGTGGATTCAGCCATGATTTTCCCCTGGACTTCTGAGTTATGTGAATCAAAAATTATCTTTTTTTCTCTTATGTCTCTTTGAGTTGCATTTCTCTCACTTGGAACTGAGTCAAGTCCTATTTGATGAGAAAGATAATGAATCAGAAAGATAATGAATCAGAGACATTCTAGTCATATCTCAAGGATTCTATAATAAATCAGAAATCAAATTACTTTGTTATTCATTTCAGAGAATACATTCCAACACAGTGTCCATAATATCATATTTTTCTTGTGCCCACAACAGACATTGATGATTAATTAATATGTTGAACTGTGCGTGTTGCATGGAGCCACATCATTGCATTCTAAGAAGTTGGACTGGCTTCTAAAATGGTCCTGTCTTGTTTCCAGTGTCTTCTTGGTCAGAAAAAAAAGAGATATATCTTAGGGGTCAACAGTTGCCTCCAAGTATCACTTGCTTGCTGCTTGTTTGCTCTGAGTGGTCAACACCCTCTGATCTCAGGAGTCATGGAAGATACTACAGTCTTCCTCTCTCAAATCCTCCCCTGCTTCTACCCTATATTCTCTGACTCCTGAAATTATCCATTAGGACAGCAATTTTTGTCTTTACACTCAATGGTTGTTTATAATAAAGCATTTATGAGAAACCTACAATAATATCCTTTGGGGAAAAGTTCTGGAGAAAATTGAATGTTTGGCTCTTATTTTTAATTTTGTCATTTCTATAGCTTGGATGTTTTGAATAATCTTAAATATAATAGATTGAACTTTCTAACTTTATACATGAGTTATTTTTATATTTTAAAATGTAAGTGGATAATCTATTTTCTTATTTTTATATCTATGTATTAAAAGCCTAATAAATGTCATATTATGTATCTACATGCATATTATGGGGCCGTTCATTTATTTAACAAATATTTGAGCTTCTACTTTATACTGGGCTCTGGTTCACATCATAAGCACAGCCATGAGCCCAAGAAACAGTTTCTGCCTTCACGAAGCTTTTATTCCAGTTTCCAGAACTTCTCTAAGAAAGTCACCCAGATTTTCTCATTTTTTTCTTTTCTACCGTGGTACTGGGAGGCTGGTTTTATTTTACAGATGAGGAGGCAATAAATGTAGAGGTGTTAAATCTTTTGTCCGAGGTCACACAGTAGTAAGTAGAAGAGGAAAATTTATAAGTAGAAGCAGTCTGACTCTCAAATCTGCAGATGACATCTGGCTGCATAAATGACTCTGTGACAGAATGTCTAGTTAATACCTGCTAATGCATAAATGTCTTTGAGAAAAGTGTACAGAAAGTTGTTATTTAATCACTTGAGTTTGGTCAAAGGATAATAGCAGATTTTTCTAGTGTTTAGAAAGTAAAGGGCAAGAGGGCTAGAACTAGGGAAGTGGTGACTGGAGAAAGAGGAAGAGGGGGAGCAGTATGGGGAGAAGGCCACTTCACTGCAGAGAATGGTGACATACCCAACGCAAGCTTAGCACATACTATCTGGTACCTTGGTCATGGGCACTTAGCATATTATATCATTTAATTCGCACTGTTTAGCCCCATTTAGCTCCAGAGCTCATGTTCTTGCAGCTCACTTCCAGCCCCAGAACTTTTTTTTTTTGGTCTGGATTCATTTCTGGGATGAACCAACCAAGTAGGTCCCAAAGTCGGGGTATGAAGATTAAGAGGCATGGCATCCAGAGAGCAACACAGCAGCGCTGGCCTTCTCTGGGGAGAACATAAAATGAAAAAAAAAATTTGATTTTAAAACTTTAGTATTATTTGATGGTGATATTTCTGGTTGTAAAGTTGTGGAGAGCCCCAAGACTGGATTCAGTTTTTTCTTAGTGACAATAACAAAGGATTTGGTCTACTTGCTGGGAAAGTAGCTCTGAACCAGAGAAGGACTTACATGGACCGAGGCTTCCTAGACCAGCTTAGCACATTTTTGATGTCTGGTACCTTGGCCGTTGGCACTTAGCACATTATATTATTTATTTAATCCTCATGCTTGGCCCCTAGAAGCTGTGTGTGCATGCGTATGTGTGTGTATGTGTGTGTGTGTGTGTGTGTGTGTGTGTGTGTGTGTGTGTGTAACCAGTATAGAGTTTCAGGGAAAAGATTCCCCAGGGAGGTATTAGTTCTCTCCTGGATTGAGAGTGCTGTTGCCAAGCTGTCTTTGAGACAGCAGCATGAAGAGCCAGACAACCTTTATTTAAGCAGTTGTTGTTTTCGTCTGACCCAAGGTTAGTCTTAGAAAAGTTCTTCCTCCACAATTATTTCAGAGCTACCAAGAGAAAATTCCAGGCATATCCAGGCCTTCTTATGGTTATTACATTTCGATACGAGACTAAATGTGACCTCACTTAACTATTCATTCTACCAGAAAGGAGTCTAGTGCCCACAGCTATTATTTTCAAGTGGATTCCTCCAGAAATTTTTTTTTTAATGTATTCTAGCAAGAAATACACAATCTTTAGTCTGAAGCACAATTATAGTGCTGTATTAGTCTCTAATACTATGTAACTAATCACTCCCAACAACTTAGAGGCTTAAAACAATAAACATTATGATCTCACAATTTCTGGGAGTCAGGAATCCAGGAGTGGTTTAGCTGAGGATTCCGGCTTAGCAGCTCTGAAAGGCAGCAACAGAAGGATCAGCGGAGGCTCCAGTCCTCTCAAGGCTTAGCCTGGGGAGCATCTCCTTCCAAACTCATTCCTGTAGCTATTGCGAGGCCTTAAAAGATCTGCTTCCATACTCACTCATGAGGCCTCTCAACAGGGCTGCCCTACGAAGGGCAGCTGGCTTCCATGACAGCAGTGATCCAAGAGAGAAAGGAGAGCCCACAAGACAGAAGTGACAAACATTTTGGAACCTGATATTGGAAGTGACATCCTATCACTTCTGCCATATTCTAATCCTTAGAAGGGAGTCACTAGATCTAGCCTACACTCAAGGAGAGGGATTGCACAAAGGTTGAATACCAGGAAGGATCATTGGGGGCCATCTCAGAGGTTATCTACTGCAAGCCCTTCACAGAAAGCTTATGTCTGGAGACATTCTTGGTCACTGTAGGTCCTGCAGGAAAATGGTGCAGGCACTCTTAGTGGGTACCAGTAAACTATAGATTTGGGTCTAGGAATAGTATGTTACAGTGATTGACATCAGACTCAGCAGGACTTGTGTGTGTAAGTATGTGTAAGTGTGTGTGTGTGAGAGAGAGAGAGACAGACAGACAGACACAGAGAGAGAGAGAGTGAGAGAGAGACAGAGAGAGAGAGAGAGACAGAGAGAGAGAGAGATTTATGCAATGATTGAGATAAGGTGAGTCAGGTAAACAGTAAACTCTCTTAAGTAGAAAAAGAAGAGTTTGGGCTTAGCCCTGTGAGCAATGAAGGATCACTATATGTTTTCGAGTAAGATTATTATCAATATGATGAAAAAAGTATTGCTTTAAGAATATTAAACTGGAACAATGAAAAGGAAGAGTTCCTATGTTGTTGGAGTATAGCATTCTTGGGCAGTGGGTGGGTAGCGAGAGATGACGTTGGAAATATACAGGGAGGCCATATTGTGAAGCTAAGGAGTCATGGAATTTTAAATTTAGGAGCTATCTTGACCCATTAAGATTAATGAAGAGGACTTTGCATTAATACGGGCATGATGAAATGATGAGGGCCTGGATTGGGCTGGTAGCCAGGGCTCTATTCCTATTACTTAGCTCAGAATTGGCTTAAAAAAAATGATTAGGTGGCTCTGAATGGTGATAAATGAATATTTCTTCAGATCTGGGATCTAGCTGAATATCCAGTCTCAGACGACATTGTGCAGGAGTAATAATGCACACCTATATACATATACTGTATATAGACTAGTTTGTATCAACCCCAAACACTAGTCTGTATACAGTATATGTATACAGTAGTCTGTATACAGTATATGTATACAGACTATACTTCTTTTAGTATTGGAAAGGACCAATATTCCATTCTCTTCTTTTAGTATTGGAAAGGACTCCCTGGAAAATTCTTTTCTGGGCTTAGGTCTGTTTTACAAATGCCATTTGATAACTGTACTTTGTCCCTTTGATTAAGAGATTGTCTTCTAGATTAGTTAGAACTTAAAGGCTTTAAGATAGGAGCAAGATGATGTAATTTAGTTATGATCCAGAAATTTAAATCTATCTACAAATGTAAGATTATGATTGACTTGTAGTAATATAATTTAGAAAACTTGTTCCATTACTTGTGCTTGGGAAATCAACCCCTTATTCTTCATCAGAATCATTAAAAGAAGTCTTCCAAGCCTCTCTTTTCCAGGTGGCTGTGACTAGGCATATACTCCAGTCTGTGTGATACCCACAACACAAGAGCCCACTGGCAGAATTGCTTTGACAAGGTTGACCTAGGTCCTCCATTAGGTCTTCCTTCTTACCTGGAGTGGTGGGAGCTGTCACTCTCTACTCTCTCCTGGAAAACAAATAAATAAATAAAATACAGTCCATCCTTTTCTTCCTCTTCTAAGGTGGCTGGGCTGATGCATCAAAGCTAGGTTTATCTGGACACACTTGGTCAGCTTCCATTTTCAGCAAAACAGCCAATTTGTTTAGAATAGTGCTTTACAAAGTGTGGTTTCCAGGCCAGCAGCATCAGCATCATCTGGGAACTTGTTAGAAATGCAGATTCCTGGACTCCAAACCAGACCAACTGAATCAGAAACTCTGGAGGTGGGGCCCAGCAATTTGAATTTTAACGAGCCTTCCTAGTGGTGATTTTAAAGTTAGGGATTTTTAAAGTAAAGGGATGCTAAAGTATGAGAATGACTGGGTTAGAGGAAAAACTTCATTCTGAGTTCCATCTTTGAGATGGGGGTTGAGTGTTAAAGCAGACCAATGGATCTCTGCATTGGTTGTGGCAAGAAATAAAACAATACAATCATTATCAAAGAGTCAATAATAAGCAATGTCCCAGAAAGACCGAGCATGGATAATTGGATACAATAATGAGGGAATCAACTCCCTGGGAATTCCTGCTCAAAGCTGTTTGGGGATATTTCCGACACAGAATTTTGCACGCCATATGGGAATATCCTGCACATTGAAAAAGGATGCAAGTTGATCAGCAATATTATGTTTACTTATCAACAAACACAATCTGTGGCTCCCAAAGCTCCCAGCAGCCAGCTGTAGCTGGTCAGCCCTGCCCGGCTACATAAACCATGAGTGTTGCCTGTGGGCTGGAGTTTGCTTCTGTTTGCTGGTCACGCTCCCTCTCCTCTCTTCTTGTGCCATAATTCTTTTGAGAAGAAGCTATTTAAAATGAGATACTAGCCAAATTTAAATGCAGGAAGAAAAAAAATATCATCTTTTTCTAAAAAATGTTATTGAGACAGGTTTCCCAGGATCTAAGCTATTCTTTGGCTGCAAATGTACCTTTGGAAGGGGTATAGCAGGGCCTCCCAGTGCAGGAGGCAAACCAGCTGAGTGCACCTCATACAACAGACAAGTCTGAAGGAGTTTGAAAATCAAATCTTTGAAAATCAGATTGCATTTTAAATTCAGTGAAGAAATTGCCATTTAAAAGGAATTTCCCAGCAGATCTTTCGCCAAGAATATAATTATTTCATTATTTATTTCTTACTAAAAAAAGAATTTCCATATGCAATAAAGGCTCAAACAGAATTTTCAAGAAATTGTTCTTTCTTTTTTTGACTGACAAGGCTTAACTAAAAAAAAAGCCTGTTTCCAACTTTTTTTGAAAAGCTAAAATGCTTAAAGTTGAGTTTTTATAAATTAGTGGGCAGTAGAAATAATCAAACCTTTCTTGGTGATTAAAGGCTTTGTAGCACATTTCTATCATGTGGAGAGTGATATAAGATTAGGCTGAATTTGTGCTGACTATAAAAAGGTACACTGAAAATTAGTCACTGGAATATTGGAATAAACTCCTCCTACTTTTATTTCTTTTTAGTTGGCATTTTACTTAAATATTCAGCAGAGAAGAATATTGGTTTACTGAGAAACTTTTTTGCTGTTTGGGTCCTGGCTGCAGTTTAACAGGTTTACCTAATAAGAGTACATTTTCTAGGTTTAAGAAAACTAATAAATAGAAAAGGAACTGATTTAAAATATCTTTGGGTTTAAGATTAAATTAAATTAAGATTAAATTAGAAGTGGTTCACAAGCAGGCCCTGTGATTTGGGGCTGTCCTCTGTAGATGAACGGGATGGAAGAACCCAAGTTTAGAGCCTCGCTCACTAACCTACACTGGGATTAAATTAACTTCAGCAAAGTTTATTATACTTTTATTGTGATTATTCGTCCCTAACTCTTGGTGCCATAGCTCCAGCCCTCAGAGAGCTCATAGTCTAGGGTGGGAAGCCCTAGTGCACTTGCGGGGTGGAAGGGCAGGAGGAGTGGGGAGGAATCGGGAGGTGGTTTCAACCAAGAGAAGTAATTTGAGAATCTTTAAACCTGTTTAGTTGGTTATGTGTGCGGATACCCCTGAAGAACACTATGGAATGCTGATTCGTTTTATTTCACCACAAAAACGAGACTTAATCTTGCAAGCAGAAAGCATGACTGTTTAAATCTATATATGTACTGTAAAATTACAACTGTGAACTCCCGGGCCCACAAAAATAACTCCAAGCTGTTGAGCTAAGCAGGATGGGCTGTTTCCCTATTTCTCTGTTCATGTTAATACACTACTCGTTAATTCATTTTGTCATCTGCTAGCACTTGTCGCCAGACAAGCAGTAACAGGTGCCAAAAGTTGAAGGAAAGTGAAGACTTGAGAAAATTCTATCCATTAACTTAATTTAAAACTTGATTTGGGAAGTGACAATGATCTCTCAATTTCTGTAGCAGCTCAGAGAACCCCAGGGGTCTGTTGGAGGGTGTGGGAGCATCTGAGGTGGAAAGAGAATGGGTGCTGCTGTCCAGAAAGATTTACTGTCATTCGTGCCTTGACCAGGAAGTCCCTTCAGAAAGTAATCCCTCCTGGGGCAGGACAGGGATAGAAGTTCCTAAGTGGTAGGGATGTACCTCTCAGCTTTACAAGGTCCCTTAGCACCAATATTGCTTCAGAAAGTAGCTGCTTAATAAACGACCTATTGAATGGCACTGAAAGCTGGAATTTTGGACATTGTCTTCCTATAAAGCAATGTTATCATGATTATTAGGTATAAACAACATAGTGTTAATAATAAAAGAGATACGAATGGATAAAATCTGTTTATGGGCTGATCTTGGAAGTTATCTTCCTACTTATGACATTATTTATACAGAGTGGTGCTTTTTCACTTTTTAAAGATTCAATTAGCAAATATTTATTTCAAGAATCTCATGTGCCAGATATCTCTGGACACTCTGGGTCTCACTTTCCTTTTGTGTTAAATGGGGATAAAAATGGTTTTTAATGTTATAAAATTGTCATGAAGATTAAATAAATTATAATATGTAAACTGCTTCAAAGAATATCCGACTTAGAGAAAGTGCTTGATAAATATTAACTAGACATTTTTCATAGTATTGTACAACAATACGATACAGGCATGTTCCCTTTCGACATGGAAATTCAAACAAACATCTTTCTAGAACAGAACATCTTGATGACTGGGGCTTGTCTGTATTATTAGAGTTTCTTGGTCTTTAAGGCATCAGCTGTTCTCCTGTAACTGGGGCTGGACTGCCCTGAGAGCAGTTGATATTTGTGCAGTTTGACTGGTAAGCAGAGCCCTTCATACTTTTTGCTGGGGCTGAAGAATTGCAGAACAGGGAAGTGGTAGAGATTGCCTGGCTGCTTCTGGAAATTCTAACCAGTAGCCTTGACCCAGGGGAATTTGCAGCTCCGCTCCCTGCATGTTTATTTGATGGCAGGGGAGGGGCTGAACCCACAAATGTGAGGGCTGCAGGCTTGCACGCCTATCCTCAGAGGCTCTTAGTTTTGTGAACATGTGGGTCTCTCGTTGCCTGCATAAATACAGTAAAGGCAAAGTCTGATATCTTGATATAAAGACTTTCTGGTCTGACCTGGAGGAAGCAGGCAAGAGAAAAAGTTTGCCTTCTTCACTTTTCAAAATATGTTGAAGTCACAGAGTGAGCTTCTTCAATTATGAAGTTCTAGAATTTTTTTGAACATCCTAAAGCAAACACACCAGCTTCTGAAGGCTGTCAAAGAATTGAGATGAAGTTTTTATATGCTTCCTGTGACCAAGCCTTGCATAGCTCAAATTAGTCCCAAGTGTTTGGAAGGGCCAAAGAACTATACTTTCAAGCTGTTAAAAATCTTGGTAAAATGAAGCTCATTAATGCCTGAGTAGCACCAAGGTATACAGCTCTGACAAGCTTAAGATGAACTGTGACCAGGGTAAATGGGAACTGTCTTTTGCAGAACAGATGGGCGACTGTCCTCCACACTGATACTCATTTCACTGTTTGGAGGCTACATTTATCTTTTCTGACTTGTCTTTCATAATTAGCACCTCCACCTTCAAGGGACCTCCGTTAATTTTGGTTGGGGTCTCCCTAAATGCCCATTCTTTATCTTATATTGTGGTAAAATTATGTTCATGCATTCAACAACTTTATATGTTTTCACTCTTAACTGGTTTACATATTATCCATACGGACTTGGCCTTTTAGGGAAAAAACAACAAGTCTAAAATTATTTATCTAAAAGTATACAAATTTCATTTTCAATCTTGGTAGGATTTGCTGAACTTTATCATGTTAATTTAAATTTTTCAACTTAAAACTCGAACGAAGATTTACTAACAAGAAACACTTATTTTTTCCTCTGCTCTCCAAGTTTCTTAAAAAGTAATGGTCCCAGAGAAAGCTTATGAAATCATCTTTATATCAATATTTACTATGGGGAATACTAGGCATCTTGAAGAACTCCTAAGTCTTACTTTGGTACCATCTCTAGTACAGAGCTTGAATTTAATTGGTCCTTCAGTTAAACATGGAACATGAAACTGGTTTTCATCAGCACAGAAAGCTGTTAGTATCAGCAGCTTAAGGACTGGATACTGCCTGTATTTTTTGAGCAACAGTGGGTGAGGGAGTGGCCACAAACATGCAGGTGGACTTCAGATAAGTTCTCTTTTTATTATTAGATCTTTACAAGCTGATCATTGATATAGTGGTCCTTCAGATTTAATGTAGGATCGGTACTTGAATTTGCAAATAATGTGTAGGGGAAAAAAAGAGCATCTAATTTCTAAGATAATGTTTCTGTATTAGTTCTGATTCAGTGTCAAACATCTCAAAAGACTACATTAGGACCTTGATACCGCTATAGCAGTGGAATGTTCTTTGGGTTCAGGAGCAAGGGTCTTAGTGGAAAGAGAAGTGGAAGTATGGGGCATGATCCCATGGGATCTCACTGCTGTGCCTAGACCCACCGTTTGACAGGGACAGGCCAGCTATGATGGTAAGAGACTTTGAGACATAATTGGGAGATGCTTGAACTCTGTGACTTACTTAACCATGACAATTAAGGAAGAAGTACAATTACTTGTGACAAAGATTGATGACTTTCACTGAATGAAGAAAACTTTACCTGCCTTGAGATGAAAAGACTGAGAAAGAGACGGAGAGACTGCATCAAGCTATGGATTTACCACACACTTCGGATCTGCCTCATTCTAATTCTAGCTGTGTAATAGTGCACAAGTTGCTTAACCTCTCTGGCCTCATTTTGCTCACTGTACGATAAGGATATATATGAGGTTACTGTAAAAATAAAATGATAAATGTGGAAGTCTCAGCCCAGTGCCAGGTACCTAATAAGTACTCAATAACTGTTGGTAGTATCCTTTACAGTTTTACGGGTATTTCAAGAATAAGAACAAACATGAAAAAGCAAATTAAGAACAAGAAGAAAATGTGTACATTGACTCTATTAGGAGGTAAAATTGGGATGACTAATATCACACATGGAATTCACTCAAGATTTTGATTAGTAACTTCAAGGAAAATATTTCTGTTAGTTTTACTTTCTTAAAAGATAGCATCATACACAAAAGTCATTTTATCTTCAAGATTCTAAAGAAATGAGGAAATTGAAAGAAAATAGCATATGAGCATGACTAAATTACAAAACGAGTAACAATCATGAGTGTAGAAATGCATTTACCTTCTTAGCTTCTCTGGGTAGATGAAATTTTATGAGTACAGAGTGGAAAACTCAATATCTTTGCTATTTAATTCTTTGATCTAAAGAAAGATAGTGTTATAATTAAGCTATAATTTTTCAATATATTATACTCCTTTTTATTTTAAAGCTAGGTGGCTAATTATGCTATATTATTTATTTTTTATTTGATCTCTAGCATATTTGTAAAGTGCTTTACAGTTTTTTTGAAGTATTTTTATGCTCTTTTAAAATTTCAATCTCCAAATAATCTTCTAAGGTAGTCAGAGCAAGTATGCTACTATTTTTTTTTTTTTTTTTTTTATTCTGCAAATAAGAAATAAATAAAGGATGTTAAATGACACAGCTAGTGAAGGCTGGAGTTGCCATGTTTGGATATTTATAGTTTGAAACAGATGATTTAGATTGATCTTCCCAACAATACTTGATGTGAGGCACAATATTTTTTTAATCTCCATTTTACTCTTTCATCTCAACCAGTGGGTCTTCCTATTTAATCATACAACTTTATTATCAAAGTTACGTATAAACTATATTCCATTTTTTTGGAAAAATATTGTCTTCATATTCAGTCTGATTATGTGGCACCTGTATACTATTTCTAATGAATAATTCTTACTGTTAAATTGAAGCCAGACCTTTAAAGTGTCTAGTTTACTGACTATTTGGGTAGATATTATAAACCTCAACCTCAAGTTGAGTGAATACTGAAATTTTCAGTCATCCAGATATCTTTAAACACTAGGTGACTAATATATATAAATATATATATGTATATATTTTAAATTTTCA